>NC_092233.1:38367649-38390149 GCF_036320965.1 Panulirus ornatus
AGTGTACCTACCAGACCCCACCAGTGTACCCGCCAGACCCCACCAGTTTACCTGCCAGACCTCACCAGTTTACCTGCCAGACCCCACCAGTGTACCCGCAAGATTATACCAGTATACTTGATCCTAACAGTGTATCTGCCAGACCCCACCAGTGTACCTGCCAGACCCCACCAGTATACCTGCTAGACCCTAACAGTGTACCTGCCAGACCCCACCAGTGTACCTGCCAGACCCCACCAGTTTACCTGCCAGATCTTACCCGTGTACCTGCCAGACCCCACCAGTGTAAGTGCCAGACCCCACAAGTTTACCTGCCTGACCTCACCAGTGTACCTGCCAGACCCCACCAGTGTAAGTGCCAGACCCCACCAGTATACCTGGCAGACCCCACAAGTTTACCTGCCAGACCCCACCAGTGTACCTGCCAGACCCCACCAGTGTACCTGCCAGACCCCACCAGTGTAAGTGCCAGACCTCACCAGTTTAACTGCCAGACCCCACCAGTTTACCTGCCAGACCCCAACAGTGTACCTACCAGTCCCTACCAGTGTACCTACCAGTCCCCACCAGTATACTTTCCAGCTCCACCAGTATACCCTCCGGACCCCAAAAGTGCATCTGCCGGACCCCAACAATGCACCTGCCAAACACCACCAGTTTACCTGCCAGACCCCACCAGTTTATCTGTCACATCCCACCAGTGTACCTGCCAGATCCCACCAGTGTAAGTGCCAGACCTCACCAGTTTACCTGCCAGACCCCACCAGTGTACCTGCCAGACCCCACCAGTGTACCTACCAGTCCCTACCAGTGTACCTGCCAGACCCTACCTGTGTACCTGCCAGACCTCAACAGTGGACCTACCAGACCCCACCAGTGTACCTACCAGACCCCACAAGTGTACGTACTAGACCTCACCAGTGAACCTACCAGACCTCACCAGTGTACCCGCCAGACCCCACCAGTTTACCTGCCAGACCTCACCAGTGTACCTACCAAACCCCACAAGTGTACCCGCCAGACCCCACCAATTTACCTGCCGGACCTTACCAGTGTACCCGCAAGACTTCACCAGTATACTTGCTAGACCCTAACAGTGTATCTGCCAGACCCCATCAGTGTACCTGCCAGACGCCACCAGTATACCTGCTAGACCCCACCAGTGTACCTGCCAGACCTCACCAGTGTACCTGCCAGACCACACCAGTGTAAGTGCCAGACCCCACCAGTCTACCTGCCACACCTGACCAGTGTACCTACCAGATCCCGCCAGTGTAAGTGCCAGACCTCACCAGTTTATCTGCCAGACCTCACCAGTGTACGTGCCAGACCCCACCAGCGTAAGTGCCAGGCCCCACCAGTTTACCTGCCAGACCTCACCAGTGTACCTGCCAGACCCCACCAGTGTAAGTGCCAGACCACCAGTACACCTGCCAGAACCCACCAGTTTACTTGCCAGACCCCACCAGTGTACCTGCCAGACCCTACCAGTGTACCTACCAGATCCCACCAGTGTAAGTGCCAGACCTCACCAGTTTACCTGCCAGACCCCACCAGTGTACCTGCTAGACCCCACCAGTGAACCTGCCAGACCTCACAAATGTGCCTCCCAGACCCCACCAGTGTACCTGCCAGACCCCACCAGTGTACCTACCAGTCCCCACCAGTATACCTTCCAGCTCCACCAGAATACCCTAGGGACCCCAAAAGTGTACCTGCCAGACCCCAACAATGTACCTGCCAAACTTCACCAGTTTACCTGCCAGACCCCACCAGTTTATCTGCCACATCCAAACAGCGTATCTGCCAGACCCCACCAGTGTACCTGCCAGACCTCACCCGTGTAAGTGCCAGACCCCACAAGTACGCCTGCCAGACCCCGCCAGTGTACCTGCCAGACCCCACCAGTGTACCTGCCAGACCTCACCCATCCACCTGCCAGACCACACCAGTGTAAGTGCCAGACCCCAACAGTGTACCTGCCAGACCCCACCGGTATACCTTCCAGTCCCCACCAGTATACCCGCCGGATCCCACATGTGTACTTGCCAGACCCCCAACTGTGTACCTGCTAGACCCCACCAGTTTACCTGCCAGACCCCACCAGTTTACCTGCCAGATCCCACCAGTGTACCTGCCAGACCCCACCAGTGTACCTGCCAGAACCAATCAGTGTAAGTGCTAGACCCAACAAGTGTGCCTATCAGACCCCACCAGTGTACCTGTCAGACCCCACCAGTGTACCTGCCAGACCTCACCCGTGTACCTGCCAGACCCCAACAGTGTAAGTACCAGACCCCACCAGTTTACCTGTCAGACCTCACTAGTGTACCTGCCAGACCCCGTCAGTGTACCTGCCAGACCCCACCATGTAAGTGCCAGACCCCACCAGTTTACCTGCCAGATCCTACCAGTTTATCTACCAGATCCCACCAGTGTACTTGCCAGATCCCACCAGTGTACCTGCCAGACCCCACCAGTGTAAGTGCCATACCTCACCAGTTTACCTGCCAGATCCCACCAGTGTACCTGCCAGACCCCACCAGTGTAAGTGCCATACCCCACAAGTGTGCTTGCCAGACCCCACCAGCGTAACTACCAGACCCCACCAGTGTACCTGCCAGACCCCACCAGTGTACCTGCCAGACCCCACCAGCGTAACTGCCAGACCCCACCAGTATACCTTCCAGCCCCCACCAGTATACCTGCCGGACCCCACAAGTGTACTTGCCAGACCGCAACAGTGTACCTGCCAGACCCCACCAGTTTACCTGGCAGACCCCACCAGTTTACCTGCCAGACCCCACCAGTGTACCTGCCGGACCCCACCAGTGTACCTGCCAGACCCCTCCACTGTACATGCCAGACCCCATCAGTGTAAGTGCCAGACCCCACCGGTATAACTGCCAGACCCCACCAGTGTACCTGCCAGCCCCTACCAGTGTACCTGCCGGACCCCACAAGTGTACCTGCCCAGACCCCACCAGTGTACCTGCCAGACCCCACCAGTGTACCTGCTGTACCCGCCGTACCAGAACGTAGCATGTCACTGTCTTGCCACTTTCAGTTACAAGTGAATGGGGGAGAGGTACGTGGATTATCGTACGTATGTACGTGCACCAAGGACGTAATGTACATGTGGTTGTGTTCATCTGTACGTCTGATATATACTGATGTATAGATCTATGGACGTGGAAGTTTGCGTAGATAATGTTTGACCATACTTTGCTTACTTAAGCATATGTGTATGTGCGTATATAACGTGCGTATATGAGGTGATGTAGGGTGTTGGGTGTGTGATAACGGATAATATGGTAGTGGAGGGGAGCGTAGCGAGGAGGATAGATCATGAGGGAGTGGAGTGTAGCGTTAAGAGATGGATGAATTATGAGGGAATGTGGAGTAACGTTCGTAGACATGATAAAGTGGGAGTGGATGCGAGCAGGTATATTATGATAGGTGGTGTTATGTATAGCATGCCTATAATGAGGATAGTATTCGATAGATGGTGGTAGGTGTAAAGATAGTGGTAGTGAGAACCGTATAAGATTACAAGTGGAATGGGGACCGTATAGATAAAGAGGTAAGGGATAACCGTATAGATATAAGGTGGTAGGGAGCGTAAAGACTAAGGTGAGTAAGTGGATGACGCTATATGATATAAAGGTGGATGTGGATGACCGTTATGTAAGGGTAATGGGATACCGTTAAATAAGGTTAAATGGGATGCGTAAGATGTAAGGTATGTGGAGAATTCGTCATAATGATATAAGGGAAGTGGATGTATGCTAGTTAAGGTGAGTAGGGATGTAGTAATAGTTATGTATGGAGACCCGTCAAATGATAAGGTGGTAAGTGGTAGAAACTTCGTTATATGAGATGAGGTAGGTAATGTGGATGTATGTTATAATAGTTATAGAAGGTGGTAGTGATGTATTGCGTTATTGATAAGTGGTAGTGAACACGGTTATATGAATAAGGTGGAGTGAGTACTGCGTCTAATGACTAAGTGAAGGGATGTACTCGTCTATATGAATAAAGGTGTATGTGTTTCTTATAGTATAAGGTGATAATTGGATGTTCTTGTATAGATATGGTGTATGTAGTATCTTCGTTATATGTATAAGGTGTATGTGGATGTACTGTCAATGATTAAGGTGTAATGTGGTGATTCTGTCTATATGTGGAGATTAGTAGAATGTTATAAGGTAGAAGTGGAGTGTAGCTTAGTATAAGGTGAAAGTGGATGTAATTTCTGTTATAATTGGTGATTGCGTTATAAGTGTATAGGTGGTAAGTGATGTACTTCCGTTATATGATAAGTGGTATGTTGATGTATCTACCGTCTTATGATTAGGTGTAATGTGGAGTATTGTTAATGTATAAGGTGGTATGTGAGTATTTCGTCTATAATGATAAAGGTGGTAAGTGTGGATGTATTCGTTATAATGATATAAAGGTGTATGTGGATTTGAGAAGGGATATAAAGGTGGTAATGTGGATGTATCTTCCCGTCTATAATGATATAAAGGTGGTAATGTGGATGTATCTTCCCGTCTATAATGATATAAAGGTGGTAATTGTGGATGTATCTTCCCGTCTATAATGATATAAGGTGGTAATGTGGATGTATCTTCCGTCTATAATGTAAAGGGGTAATGTATGTATCTTCCGTCTATAATGATATAAAGGTGGTAATGTGGATGTATCTTCCGTCTATAATGATATAAAGGTGGTAATGTGGATGTATCTCCTCCGTCATATTTTGATGATAAAGGTGGTAATGTGGATGTATCTTCCCGTCTATAATGATATAAAGGTGGTAATGTTGATGTATCTTCCCGTCTATAATGATATAAAGGTGGATGTGGATGTATCTTCCCGTCTATAATTATAAAAGGTGGTTAATGTGGATGTATCTCCCGTCTATAATGATATAAAGGTGTAATGTTGTGGATGTATCTTCCCGTCTATATTGACATAAAGGGGTATTGTGGATGTATCTTCCCGTCTATAATGATATAAAGGTGGTAATGTGATGTATCTTCCAGTCTATAATTTATAAAGGTGGTAATGTGGATGTATCTTCCCGTCTATAATGATATAAAGGTGGTAATGTTGATGTATCTGCCCGTCTATAATGTTATAAAGGTGGTAATGTGGATGTATCTTCCCGTCTATAATATTGTAAAGGTGGTAATGTGGATGTATCTTCCCGTCTATAATGATATAAAGGTGGTAATGTTGATGTATCTGCCCGTCTATAATGTTATAAAGGTGGTAATGTGGATGTATCTTCCCGTCTATAATGATATAAAGGTGGTAATGTGGATGTATCTTCCCGTCTATAATGATATAAAGGTGGTAATGTGGATGTATCTTCCCGTCTATAATGATATAAAGGTGGTAATGTGGATGTATCTTCCCGTCTATAATGATATAAAGGTGGTAATGTGGATGTATCTTCCCGTCTATAATGTTATAAAGGTGGTAATGTGGATGTATCTTCCCCGTCTATAATGATATAAAGGTGGTAATGTGGATGTATCTTCCCGTCTATAATGATATAAAGGTGGTAATGTGGATGTATCTTCCCGTCTATAATGATATAAAGGTGGTAATGTGGATGTATCTTCCCGTCTATAATGATATAAAGGTGGTAATGTGGATGTATCTTCCCGTCTATAATATTGTAAAGGTGGTAATGTGGATGTATCTTCCCGTCTATAATGATATAAAGGTGGTAATGTTGATGTATCTTCCCGTCTATAATGATATAAAGGTGGTAATGTGGATGTATCTTCCCGTCTATAATGATATAAAGGTGGTAATGTGGATGTATCTTCCCGTCTATAATGATATAAAGGTGGTAATGTGGATGTATCTTCCCGTCTATAATATTGTAAAGGTGGTAATGTGGATGTATCTTCCCGTCTATAATGATATAAAGGTGGTAATGTGGATGTATCTTCCCGTCTATAATGATATAAAGGTGGTAATGTGGATGTATCTTCCCGTCTATAATGATATAAAGGTGGTAATGTTGATGTATCTTCCCGTCTATAATATTGTAAAGGTGGTAATGTGGATGTATCTTCCCGTCTATAATGATATAAAGGTGGTAATGTGGATGTATCTTCCTGTCTATAATGATATAAAGGTGGTAATGTGGATGTATCTTCCCGTCTATAATGATATAAAGGTGGTAATGTGGATGTATCTTCCCGTCTATAATGATATAAAGGTGGTAATGTGGATGTATCTTCCCGTCTATAATGATATAAAGGTGGTAATGTGGATGTATCTTCCCGTCTATAATGATATAAAGGTGGTAATGTGGATGTTTTTCATTACCCTCACATCCGTCTGGTATATACCGGAAGTGATGATGTATGTGGTTGGGTGCGATATATCGTGTGTATGTTATAATGTTGACTTACTGGTCGCTCGTATCCGGTGTTCACTGTGTTATATAAAGTGTGTCGGACGTGAGGTAAAATTTTGGTTTCATTTTTCCAATAGCTGTGTCATCTTCTGGTTTATATTCGTGAATTAACTGGAAATTTGTCTACGTTTCTTTAGAGGAAACACATCGCTTCTCGTAAGTCTCTGCTCGTCCGCAAGATTACCTCAGGTCGGAACTAGTTTTCTTCCATCTTTGTTTGGTTTCGTTGTATGTTTTCTTCTCGTCGTCTGAGAACCACAAGTGGAGTGACTGCCTGTTCAAGATGTGGTCCCGGACAGAGTAAGATAAGGTTGGATTTCCGTGTTATGGTGTCGATGTTCCTGGATAAGGTTGGATTTCCGTGTTATGGTGTCGATGTTCCTGGATAAGGTTGGATTTCCGTGTTGTGGTGTCGATGTTCCTGGATAAGGTTGGATTTCCGTGTTGTGGTGTCGATGTTCCTGGCTACAAAACCTGGCATTAAGTTTGCTTTTTTTACTTGTTGTTCGACAATGTTTAGTATACTTCACCAACTCCAAGATCCTCCACTTAGGTTACTTAAGTTCGTTAGTTTCCAAATATTGGAGTCGTATTAAGTGCTCTTACTTAATTCTATTGTGCTAAAATTTACATTTGTCTATTAGATTTCATCAGTCATTTATCTAACCACTCTGCTAGTTTGTCCAGATCTCTGTGAGTCATCTCCTCATCCTGTCTACATACAGCTCTTCCTCCTATATTGTATCATCCACAGATTCTCAGATGTTACGTATGAGACCAAAAACCTTATAATGACGACCCCTGGGGCACGCCACCTGTCACGTCCAGCCAACCTGAGGCACCACTCTCTATACAAAGATAGACAGATAGATAGATAGATAGATAGATAGAGAGAGAGAGAGAGAGAGAGAGAGAGAGAGAGAGAGAGAGAGAGAGAGAGAGAGAGAGAGAGAGAGAGAGAGAGAGAGAGAGAGAGAGAGAGAGAGAGAGAGAGAGAGAGAGATTGTGGCCAGTCTTGTAGGAATGTTGAAAGTAGTTGTAAGACTTAAAAGATGAATGACTAAAACATACTGTAGCACAGGTCATGAATCACACTATAACATACTGTAGAACAAGTCAAGACACACTACAACATACTGTAGAACAGGTCATGACACACTACAACATACTGTAGAACAAGTCAAGACACACTACAACATACTGTAGAACAGGTCATGACACACTACAACATACTGTAGAACAGGTCATGACACACTACAACATACTGTAGAACAAGTCAAGACACACTACAACATACTGTAGAACAGGTCATGACACACTACAACATACTGTAGAACAGGTCATGACACACTACAACATACTGTAGCACAGGTCATGACACACTACAACATACTGTAGAACAAGTCAAGACACACTACAACATACTGTAGAACAGGTCATGACACACTACAACATACTGTAGAACAGGTCATGACTCACACTATAACATACTGTAGCACAGGTCATGACTCACACTATAACATACTGTAGAACAAGTCATAACACACTACAACATACTGTAGAACAGGTCATGACTCACACTATAACATACTGTAGAACAGGTCATGACACACTACAACATACTGTAGCACAGGTCATGACACACTACAACATACTGTAGAACAAGTCAAGACACACTACAACATACTGTAGAACAGGTCATGACTCACACTATAACATACTGTAGCACAGGTCATGACTCACACTATAACATACTGTAGAACAAGTCAAGACACACTACAACATACTGTAGAACAGGTCATGACACACTACAACATACTGTAGAACAGGTCATGACACACTACAACATACTGTAGAACAAGTCAAGACACACTACAACATACTGTAGAACAGGTCATGACCACACTACAACATACTGTAGAACAGGTCATGACTCACACTACAACATACTGTAGCACAGGTCATGACTCACACTACAACATACTGTAGCACAGTTCATGACTCACACTACAACATACTGTAGAACAGGTCATGACACACTACAACATACTGTAGAACAAGTCAAGACACACTACAACATACTGTAGTACAGGTCATGACACACTACAACATACTGTAGAACAAGTCAAGACACACTACAACATACTGTAGCACAGGTCATGACTCACACTACAACATACTGTAGCACAGTTCATGACTCACACTACAACATACTGTAGAACAGGTCATGACACACTACAACATACTGTAGCACAGTTCATGACTCACACTACAACATACTGTAGAACAGGTCATGACACACTACAACATACTGTAGCACAGGTCATGACTCACACTACAACATACTGTAGCACAGGTCATGACTCACACTACAACATACTGTAGCACAGGTCATGACTCACACTACAACATACTGTAGCACAGGTCATGACTCACACTACAACATACTGTAGCACAGGTTATGACTCACACTACAACATACTGTAGCACAGGTAGTGGAGATGGATTTCATACTCTAGGACAGGGATACGTGAATGATTTAGCACAGGTAGTTGGGTAATAATGGAGCACAGGTAGCTGGGTAATAATGGAGCACAGGTAGTTGGTAATAATGGAGCACAGGTAGTTGGGTTATAATGGAGCATAGGTCGCTGGAATACACTTGAGGATGGGTAGTTGGAATACACTTGAGGATGGGTAGTTGGAATACACTTGAGGATGGGTAGTTGGAATACACTTGAGGATGGGTAGTTGGAATACACTTGAGGATGGGTAGTTGGAATACACTTGAGGATGGGTAGTTGGAATACACTTGAGGATGGGTAGTTGGAATACACTTGAGGATGGGTAGTTGGAATACACTTGAGGATGGGTAGTTGGAATACACTTGAGGATGGGTAGTTGGAATACACTTGAGGATGGGTAGTTGGAATACACTTGAGGATGGGTAGCTGGAATACACTTGAGGATGGGTAGCTGGAATACACTTGAGGATGGGTAGTTGGAATACACTTGAGGATGGGTAGTTGGAATACACTTGAGGATGGGTAGTTGGAATACACTTGAGGATGGGTAGTTGGAATACACTTGAGGATGGGTAGTTGGAATACACTTGAGGATGGGTAGTTGGAATACACTTGAGGATGGGTAGTTGGAATACACTTGAGGATGGGTAGTTGGAATACACTTGAGGATGGGTAGTTGGAATACACTTGAGGATGGGTAGCTGGAATACACTTGAGGATGGGTAGCTGGAATACATTATAACACAGGAAGAAAAGAGCACCAAGTTATGTATGGCTAGCAGGAATATACTGTAGCACAGGTAGTAGGAATATACTGTAGCACAGGTAGCAGGAATATACTGTAGCACAGGTAGTAGGAATATACTGTAGCACAGGTAGTAGGAATATACTGTAGCACAGGTAGCAGGAATATACTGTAGCACAGGTAGTAGGAATATAGTGCAACACAGGTAATAGGAATATGCTACCAGACCACAGGTAGTAGGAACGTCTTGAATTTAGATGATAAAGATGTATGGCAACACCACAGGTAGTAGGGATGCAACATGGCAAAGGTAAGAAGGAATACATTTCAGTACAAACTTTGGGAAATGGAGTTTAGTAGCCAGGATGCAGCACTGTGATGGAAAGTTATGTGGAATCTACAATGATGGAGTAGAAACATATATAGATGGAGGGTTGAGGAAGAGGGAAGGAGTAGTTCCACACATGGTATAGCCGGAGAAGGAAGGAGGAACAAAGAGGGAGGGTTGAGGAAGAGGGAAGGAGTGGTTCCACACATGGTATAGCAAGAGAATGAAGGAGGAACAAAGAGGGAGGGTTGAGGAAGAGGGAAGGAGTGGTTCCACACATGGTATAGCAAGAGAAGGAAGGAGGAACAAAGAGGGAGGGTTGAGGAAGAGGGAAGGAGTGGTTCCACACATGGTATAGCAGGAGAAGGAAGGAGGAACAAAGAGGGAGGGTTGAGGAAGAGGGAAGGAGTGGTTCTACACATGGTATAGCAAGAGAAGGAAGGAGGAACAAAGAGGGAGGGTTGAGGAAGAGGGAAGGAGTGGTTCCACACATGGTATAGCAAGAGAAGGAAGGAGGAACAAAGAGGGAGGGTTGAGGAAGAGGGAAGGAGTGGTTCCACACATGGTATAGCAGGAGAAGGAAGGAGGAACAATGAAATGTTCAAGATGATATTGTTGACATTAAGGCGGGAGAAAATCCACAAACAAATGTAGATAGTTAGTCAAGGAAGAATTAATTATGTTAAAGACGGAAGAGTTGTAGGAGATGGTGGTGGATGTGTGAGGTAATGGTTGACCATTTCACAAGTGTTCTCACCGTGAAAAATAGCTTAAGTCCAGCATGAGGGACGTGGGATGGGGACGTGGTCATTTGAAAGCAACGAAATATCGAGAGCAGACCTGAGCAGACTGCAGGGTCCCGTGCCATATAGGGTTTACGATCCTGATGTAATATTACCATACGTGCTGAAGATGTGGCCACATTTGATGATGCAACTCTGTGGTTGAAGAACTGTAAAGTGCCAAGGGAGTAGAAGAGAGCCAGCATCTTATCTATCTACAAGAGAGATTTCCAGGAGGAAGAGTTGACTTACAGGCCAGTCTCGCTGACGTATGGGGTCTGGAAGGTGCTGGAAGAGATAATCAGAAGACAAATGGATGACTTCCTGCAGAGGCGAACCTACCTCAGTGAGAGATGACAGGCAAAGATGTTCATGTGCAACGAACCTCCTAGATTTCTAAGCAAGAGCGAACTCCGTTAGCGACACAACAGAAGTCTGGTTGGAATATGTATATCTGGACTGCCAAGAAGAAGTTGACGCTGCTCCGCTTAGGAGGCAGGTAAAGAACATGGATTCCCAGGCAGGCATAAATAGGGGACTCCTTTGATGGAATAAAGATGATCATGATGGAAGAGAACAAAGGACGCATTCTCAAAATGGGTGGAGGTCACCAGTGGTGTTCCGCAAGCTTCTGTTCTGGGACCACTGCTCTTCTTCAACTGCCTGAATGATCTGTTAGGTGGATTGGGCTCCTGCTTAAACATGTTTGCCGATGATGCAAAACTCTTGAAAGAAGCGAAAAGACAGGAGGACTGCATCATCTTACAAGGGGATCTAATCAGATTCCAAAGTTGGTCTTATAAGAAGCTCGATGAAATTCAAGCGCGTAAATGTAGAGTAATAGCTGAGACATTTTAAGAAAGCCTCGACATGAATGTTACCTAGCAAGAAATAAGCTGCAGGAATTCATGAATGAGAGGGAACTTGCGAGTCGGCCAAGTTTAACGTTAGAATTAAAGTGAAGGAGACAAACTGTCTGTTGGCAAGCAGCTGAGTTGCTCTGAATAATGAGATAGTGAACAAGCTGCACACGAAGCCAACACTAGAATGTGCGCACTTACTACTGTACTTAAAGAAACATGAGAGAGAGGCCCAGAGGAGAACAGTGAAGATGGACCAGAATCAAGAGAGCCGACTTACAAGGAAAAGTTCGAGGCGTTACATCTGCCCACTTATATGTAACGTTTGTAACGCGGCTTCATGACGTAACATACACAGGGAACAACTCTTCCAAGGAAGCAAGAGTAGAGCAACTGTGCATGAATGAATTCCAAGACAGTAAATATGGAATACGTCTTCCTGTTATGGCTTAATATAAATCAGTGATCAATGAATAAATAAATGAATGAATGAATAAATAAACTGCCAACGGTTTACTGGATGTAGGAAGCCAATCGGTTGAAAATACACCGTTGAGTTACTACTGGTAGAGAGGCCATGATGGTTATCAGTCATGCAAGTACTTATGATAAGGGCATCTGCAACCTCACGTGATGGACCAACGCTGGACCAAGTATATCAAACCTTACAGTCGAGAGTTATGTCTCAAAGTGAAGCTAACAGAGAAGGTTCCCGTTCAGTGCAGAGATAATGACAGGGTTGTAACACATCCCTCGTAGAATAGATGTACGGCAGCGCACAGGATGGGATGGGTGCACCACAGCACAGGAAGTGCCACAGGGATTGTACTGTATAATTCGCACAACAAATTAAATGTATCCGTTATATCTTACACTTCAGTATGAGTATACAGAGACTTGTACATAGACCCAGACACGAGTATACAGACCTAGACACGAGTATACAGACCTAGACACGAGTATACAGACCTAGACACGAGTATACAGACCTAGACACGAGTATACAGACCTAGACACGAGTATACAGACCTAGACACGAGTATACAGACCCAGACACGAGTATACAGACACAGACACAGGTACAAAGACCCAGACACTGGTACACAGACCCAGACACGAGTACACAGACCCAAACACTCGTATACAGACACAGACACGAGTATACAGACCCAGATACTAGTGCACAGACTCAGACACTAGTGCACAGACCCAGACACGAGTGCAGAGACTCGGATACTAGTTACACAGACACAGACACGAGTATACAGACCCAGACACTAGTGCATAGACCCAGAGCCGAGTACACAGACCCAAAAATCAGTGCACAGACTCATAAGTTGATCAGGAAAAATTATATCAAACTTTTTTCGTTTTCATTTCATGAGATGAGATTAATGTTTAGAAAATGTGTGTTTATATATGGCTGAGTCAGTGGGTATGTATGTATGTATGTACGTATGTATGTATGTACACCGAAATTAGATATAATAATTGGTAATGTATAATCATACAAATTGGTTATGTACACATAATTTGTAAATACAATAAACACAAGACAGTAATAAGTATGTTCATTCGCGTACAGCCGAGTTACCTGGAGAAAATATTAGTCAATAATTACATATCAATAAATCAATTACACAACAAACACGAAAGAAGAGACTGATGTATATATTTAGTAGGAGATTAGTGAGGTAATTACTCTAATTAAAACCCTTCACTTATGTACCGTTTGTGGCTAATGAACCCACCTTTAACTCTCGATCACTCATCATCACGACAGCAAACTTTCTAATGAATACAGTTGACTACACTGAATGAACCACATGAGCTGTAGGTACAAGCCAGACACACATGAGCTGTAGGTACAAGCCAGACACACATGAGATGTAGGTACAAGCCAGACACACATGAGCTGTAGGTACAAGCCAGACACACATGAGCTGTAGGTACAAGCCAGACACACATGAGATGTAGGTACAAGCCAGACACACATGAGATGTAGGTACAAGCCAGACACACATGAGCTGTAGGTACAAGCCAGACACACATGAGATGTAGGTACAAGCCAGACACACATGAGCTGTAGGTACAAGCCAGACACACATGAGCTGTAGGTACAAGCCAGACACACATGAGATGTAGGTACAAGCCAGACACACATGAGATGTAGGTACAAGCCAGACACACATGAGCTGTAGGTACAAGCCAGACACACATGAGCTGTAGGTACAAGCCAGACACACATGAGATGTAGGTACAAGCCAGACACACATGAGATGTAGGTACAAGCCAGACACACATGAGCTGTAGGTACAAGCCAGACACACATGAGCTGTAGGTACAAGCCAGACACACATGAGATGTAGGTACAAGCCAGACACACATGAGCTGTAGGTACAAGCCTGACACACATGAGCTGTAGATACAAGCCAGACACACATGAGCTGTAGGTACAAGCCAGACACACATGAGATGTAGGTACAAGCCAGACACACATGAGATGTAGGTACAAGCCAGACACACATGAGCTGTAGGTACAAGCCAGACACACATGAGCTGTAGGTACAAGCCAGACACACATGAGCTGTAGGTACAAGCCAGACACACATGAGATGTAGGTACAAGCCAGACACACATGACTGCTTGATAACCAGTACGTGCGTTCTGACCCACCTGAAGTACTTCATGTCGTTCAGGCAACTGAACTCGCTTCTCTTTAGTCCAACTCTACGCTTGCTGAAGGAAAGTTAGATTATTATGCGTCTTTACGAGTAGTTAACTAGGCCAACTCTACACTTGCTGAAGGAAAGTTAGATTATTATGCGTCTTTACGAGTAGTTAACTAGTCCAACTCTACACTTGCTGAAGGAAAGTCCTGGAACTTGACGTTTATCTGGTCCTGAAATGATCAATTATGGCATGATATAATCGTATGAGCAACAGCAGGAGGATCTTACCTTCCGAGAGCAGATGGAGAGCGGAGACGATGGCCACTGCATTAAACATGCTGGTCGCTCGTGTCCGGCTGGGCATCTTTTAACTCTGCCGAGGAGATGATAACATGTTAGCAGGGTCGCACACTGGACACCCGCGCACCAACACTACCACCACAGAGCCACACACTGGGCCCCTCCACAGGTCTTTCCTTCTTAACACCAGAAACTTCAAGAAAGTTATTCTCTGACCAGAAAGAAGTCTCTAGAAGTGTTATTTTCACCTGGACGGTCAATCACTCGAGACGTTTAACAGTTCGATCGCGCGGGCGGCTCTCGACCGTCGGCGGTGTGGAGTTCTACACGAGGGGAAAACAATGAGTGTCTGATGTCCCTTCCCCACTGGTGTGTGCTACCGTTGTGGCCACACCATGACAACTGCACCGGCCGCGCCCCAACACGCACCATTTGACCATGAGAAGGTGTCTCCTCTCACCTTGCCGTAGGAGAGCACTCTCCGCCACACTAACATTACGGCTCAAAATCAGAATATTTCGGGTCCTACAATCGCTTCTACCGGAGTTGCTGCCGGCAGCCAACAGCGTGGCGTTCACAGAGCCCTGAACTCCCGAGGCGACGCCGGCCAATCAGGACCGCGCTAACAAAACACCGCCCAGGAAGACCCCTGCCAATTGGCCGACAGAGCGTGACTGGGCGGTGTGACAAGAATGCGCCACTTAACGTTTCATTCTCCGCTGTATCCCCGCTCATTATTGTTTGTTGTTTTACCTCGCCAGTTCCACACGGGGAGGGAGGGAGGGAGGGAGGGAGGGAGGAAGGGAGGGAGGGAGGGAGGGAGGGAGGGAGGGAGGAAGGGAGGGAGGAAGGGAGAGGAAGGCCGTCTATTTTTTGTCTATCCTGCAGGTCCTACAACAAGGGAAGACTCCACCCACAGCCATTACCCAAGTCTTTGTGTGAGGGACCGAGCATTAACCTGACGGTGCGGGAGGGGAGCGCCACCGTGACGGTATGATGATGCCACTGGCTACTTTTACTGCTCGTAACGCCGTCACGAACCTCGTAACGTGACGCCGCCGTAACGATGTTCGCTCATGTCAGAGTGGTTCTCCATCGCTCGACTGGTCAGCTGTCTTTATCATCTACTTCCTTACTATTAACGTTCATCAGGTCAGGTGCAACTGTCCAGTCCCTGGCTCTTATGGCTCTGTGACGCAAGACAACAGACAGAGATATGACGCAAGACAACAGACAGAGATATGACGCAAGACAACAGACAGAGATATGACGCAAGACAACAGACAGAGATATGACGCTAGACAACAGACAGAGATATGACGCTAGACAACAGACAGATATGACGCAAGACAACAGACAGAGATATGACGCAAGACAACAGACAGAGATATGACGCAAGACAACAGACAGAGATATGACGCAAGACAACAGACAGAGATATGACGCAAGACAACAGACAGAGATATGACGCTAGACAACAGACAGAGATATGACGCTAGACAACAGACAGATATGACGCAAGACAACAGACAGATATGACGCAAGACAACAGACAGAGATATGACGCAAGACAACAGACAGAGATATGACGCTAGACAACAAACAGAGACGTGACGCAAGACAACAGACAGATATGACGTCAGACAACAGACAGAGATATGACGCAAGACAACGGACGGAGATATGACGCTAGACAACAAAGGGAGATATGACGCAAGACAACAGATAGATATGACGCTAGACAATAGACAGATATGACGCAAGACAACAGACAGAGATATGACGCTAGACAACAGACATAGATATGATGCTAGACAACAGACAGATATATGACGCAAGACAACGGACAGAGGGATGACGTAAAACAACAGACAGATATGACGCAAGACAGCAGACAGAGACATGACGCAGGACAAGAGACGGAGATATGACGCAAGACAACAGACAGATATGACGCCAGAGAACAGACAGAGATATGACGCTAGACAGCAGGTAGATATACGCAAGACAACAGGAAGATGTATGTAATGTACTTAGGCTACACACACACACACACACACACACACACACACACACACACACCACATTTGATGATTCCAGTCAATGTGGCCGCCTTTGTGATCGCTGCCGGATCCTCATAGAAGTTGATGCAGGGACAGGAAGGTAGGATCTTTTCTTTTTTCTTTCATACCATTCGCCATTTCCCGCGTTAGCGAGGTAGCGTTAAGAACAGAGGACTGGGCCTTTGAGGGACTATCCTCACCTGGGAACCTTCTCTGTTCCTTCTTTTGGAAAATTAAAAGAAAAAAAAAAACGAGAGGGAAGGATTTCCAGCCCCCCACTCCCTTCCCTTTTAGTCTTCTTCCTATCCCCACGGATAGGAAGATCGTACATATATATATATATATATATATATATATATATATATATATATATATATATATATATATATATATATATATATATATATATATATATATATATATATATATATATATATATATATATATATATATATACGAATAAAACTGCAGAAGCTGGTGACTGAGTTTAGTAAAGTGTGTGGAAGAAGAAAGTTAAGAGTAAATGTGAATAAGAGCAAGGTTATTAGGTACAGTAGGGTTGAGGGTCAAGTCAATTGGGAGGTAAGTTTGAACGGAGAAAAACTGGAGGAAGTAAAGTGTTTTAGATATCTGGGAGTGTATCTGGCAGCGGATGGAACCATGGAAGCGGAAGTGGATCATAGGGTGGGGGAGGGGGCGAAAATCCTGGAAGCCTTGAAGAATGTGTGGAAGTCGAGAACATTATCTCGGAAAGCAAAAATGGGTATGTTGTATGCAATGTTGTATGGTTGCGAGGCGTGGGCTATGGATAGAGTTGTGCGCAGGAGGATGGATGTGCTGGAAATGAGATGTTTGAGGACAATGTGTGGTGTGAGGTGGTTTGATCGAGTAAGTAACGTAAGGGTAAGAGAGATGTGTGGAAATAAAAAGAGCGTGGTTGAGAGAGCAGAAAAGGGTGTTTTGAAATGGTTTGGGCACATGGAGAGAATGAGTGAGGAAAGATTGACCAAGAGGATATATGTGTCGGAGGTGGAGGGAACGAGGAGAAGTGGGAGACCAAATTGGAGGTGGAAAGATGGAGTGAAAAAGATTTTGTGAGATCGGGGCCTGAACATGCAGAAGGGTGAAAGGAGGGCAAGGAATAGAGTGAATTGGATCGATGTGGTATACCGGGGTTGACGTGCTGTCAGTGGATTGAATCAGGGCATGTGAAGCGTCTGGGGTAAACCATGGAAAGCTGTGTAGGTATGTATATTTGCGTGTGTGGACGTATGTATATACATGTGTATGGGGGTGGGTTGGGCCATTTCTTTCGTCTGTTTCCTTGCGCTACCTCGCAAACGCGGGAGACAGCGACAAAGCAAAAAGAAAAAAAAAAAACGAATAAAGTGCATATGAACGCGCACCTTCATAGAACATACAAACCTCCAACAGCCAGGATCGAACCTGGGACCCCTGTGCAAGAGGCAGGCATGTTAAACGCTAGGCTATGGGGCTGTATAATAGGAAACAACTATTCGAAATACTGAGTACTCGAATACCCTTCGTCTCACAATGGTGAGCAACGGGGTCTATACTGGTTGTTTCCGAACAGGCGCACATAGCCAGCTGATAGCGTTTTACCGAACCTGACTGTACAACGCGGAGGTATATGACGAAGGGTATTCGAGTACTCAGTATTTCAAATAGTTGTTTCCTATTATACAGTCCCATAGCCTAGCGGTTAGCATGCCTGTCTCTTGCACAGGGGTCCCAGGTTCGATCCTGGCTGTTGGAGGTTTGTATGATATATATATATATATATATATATATATATATATCATACAAACCTCCAACAGCCAGGATCGAACCCGGGACCCTTGTGTAAGAGGAGGGAATGCTAACCACTAGGCTATGGGCCTGGCTAGTAGGAAATAACTATTCGAATACTATGTACTCGAATACCCTTCGTCTCACGTTGGTGAACAACGGGGTCTACACCGGTCGTTTCCGACAGGCGCACATAGCCAGCGGATAGCATTTTACCGAACCTAACTGTACAACGCAGAAGTATATTAATCTCATTTCCGACACATCCACCCTCTTCCGAACAACCCCATCTATAGCCCACGCCTCACAACCATATAACATTGTTGGAACCACAACAATTTTTGCTTTACGAGTTAATGTACTCGCCTTCCACACATTCTTCAACGCTCCTAGAACCTTCGCCCCCTCCCCCACCCTATGATGGTTCCATCCGCTGCCAGATCCACTCCCAGATATCTAAAACACTTCACTTCCTCCAGCTTTTCTCCATTCAAACTTACCTCCCAATTGACTTGTCCCTCAACTTTACTGTACCAAACAACCTTGCTCTTATTCACATTTACTCTCAGCTTTCTTTTTTCACACAAATAACGCCTATGAACGCACATATACAAAACTATACATTTCAACGTATACATACATATACATACACAGACATGTACATATATGCACATGCACATATTCATACTTGCTGCCTTCATCCATATCCCTGGCCATCCAGCCACACATGAAATGGCACCCCCTTCCCCCGCGCGTGCGCACGAGGTAGCCCTAGGAAAAGACAACAAAGGCCACATTCGTTCACACTCCGTCTCTAGCTGTTATGTGTAATGCTCCGAAACTAAAGCTCCCTTTCCACATCCAGGCCCCACAAAACTTTCCATGGTTTACCCCAGACGCTTCACATACCCTGGTTCAATCCACTGACAGCACGTCGAACCCGGTATACCACATCGTTCAAATTCACTCTATTCCTTGCACGCCTTTCACCCTCCTGCATGTTCAGGCCCCGATCACTCAAAATCTTTTTCACTCCATCCTTCCACCTCCAATTTGGTCTCCCATTTCTCCTCGTTCCCTCCACCTCTGACACATATATCCTCTTTGTCAATCTTTCCTCACTCATTCTCTCCATGTGACTAAACCATTTCAATACACCGTCTTCTGCTCTCTCAACTACACTCTTTTTATTACCACACATCTCTCTTACCCTTTCATTACTTACTCGATCAAACCACCTCACACCACATGTTGTCCTCAAACATCTCATTTCTAACACATCCACACTCATTCGCATAACTTTATCTATAGCCCACGCCTCGCAACCATATAACATTGTTGGAACCACTATTCCTTCAAACATACCCATTTTTGCTCTCCACGATAACGTTCTCGCCTTCCACACATTCTTCAACGCTCCCAGTACCTTCGTCCCCTCCCCCACCTTGAGAATCACTTCCACTTCCATGGTTCCATCCGCTGCTAAATCCACTCCCAGAAATCTAAAACACTTCACTTTCTCCTGTTTTTCTCCATTCAAACTTACCTCCCAAATAACTTGTTCCTCAGCCCTACTGAACCTAATAACCTTGCCGTTATTCACATTTAATCTCAGCTTTCTTCTTTCACACACTTTACGAAACTCAGTCACCAATTTCTGCAGTTTCTCACCCGAATCAGCCACCAACGCTGTATCATCAGCGATCAACAACTGACTCACTTCCCAAGCCCTCTCACCCAAAACAGACTGCATACTTGTCCGTCTCTCCAAAACTCTTGCACTCACCTCCCTAACAACCCCATCCATAAGGAAAATAAACAACCATAGAGACATTACACACCCCTGCCGCAAACCGACATTCACTGGGAACCAATCTCTTTCCTCTCTTCCTAGTCGTACATATGCCTTACATCCTTGATAAAAACTTTTCACTCCTTCTAGCAACTTACCTCCCACACAATACACTCTTAATACCTTCCACAGAGCATCTCTGTCAAATCTATCATATGCCTTCTCCAGATCCATAAATGCTACATACAAATCCATCTGTTTTTCTAAATATTTCTCGGATACATTCTTTAAAGCAAACACCTGATCCACACATCCTCTACCACTTCTGAAACTACACTGTTAAACTCCAGTCTGATAATCTGTACATACCTTTATCCTCTCAATCAATACCCTTCCATATAACTTCCTAGGAACAGTCAACAAACTTATACCTCTGTAGTTTGAACAGTCATCTTTGTCCGCTTTGTCTTTGTAAAATAGCGCTATGCATGCATTCCGCCAATCCTTAGGCACTTCACCATGAACCATACATACGTTGAATATCCTCACCAACCAGTCAACAACACAGTCACCCACTATTCACTAAATTCCACTGCCATACCATCCAAACACGTCGCCTTGCCGGCTTTCATCTTCCGGAAAGCTTTCACTTTCTCTTCTCTGTTTACTAAACCATTCTCCCTGACCCTCCCACTTCGCACACCACATCGAAAAACACTGTATATCTGCCACTCAATCATCAAACATATTCAACAAATCCATGAAATACTCTCTCCATCTCCTGCTCCCTTCACCACTACTTGTTATTACCTCCCCATTAGCCCCTTCACGGATGTTCCCATTTGTTCTCTTATTTTACAATATATATATATTCCCTGGGGATAGGGGAGAAAGAATACTTCCCACGTATTCCCTGCGTGTCGTAGAAGGCGACTAAAAGGGAAGGGAGCGGGGGGGCTGGAAATCCTCCCCTCTCGTTTTTTTTTTTTTTTCCAAAAGAAGGAACAGAGGAGAGGTCCAGGTGAGGATATTCCCTCAAAGGCCCAGTCCTCTGTTCTTAACGCTACCTCGCTATCGCGGGAAATAGCGAATAGTATGAAAAATATATATATATATATATATATATATCTTTCTTTTTCTTTCAAACAATTCGCCATTTCATCGCATATGATAACTCCTGAAGATGTATCTTGTGTCCGCCAATGCTGGAGGAAAAAGGTCTATAGCTTCAGTTTAGTACAAAGATATGTTTTAATACTTGATTGTACAATAAGCATTTTATATGTGGATTAAAGTATAAGGTTTGAGCAGAAGAGGGCAGGTCAGGGTGGAAGTTTTTAAGGGTATATTTGTATTATGTGAACCACCTCGTCAACAACTGCCTCACAGAAAACAGCTTTTCTTTCCCCAATTCTCAGGGGAAACTTTCCCAATTGTACAAAGGAAGAAATATCCAGTTTCCTCTCCGTCTCACAGTACCAGTAGTGGTTATACTAAATCGCACAGTGCCAGTATTGGTTATACTAAGTCATGCAGTACCAGTACTGGTTATACTAAGTCATGCAGTACCAGTAGTGGTTATACTAAGTCATGCAGTACCAGTAGTGGTTATACTAAGTCATGCAGTACCAGTACTGGTTATACTTAGTCACATTTACTAACAGGTTATACTAAAGGTAAGAAATGTCGCAGTATTGGAGATATGATTGAAGAAATTGAACGAAAAACTGCGGATGCTGTAATTTACCCAGTTGTTTACCATACATTACACCAGTCTTTATTACCTGTGTCCGTGTCTTTGTGTGTGTGTCCCCTGTTGTTGGAGGTGTAACGGGGAACCCCCTTGGCCCTGCCTGTGTTGGTATGACTGCATGTTTAGGCAATACATAGTCGGTGCTTGGTGCCGTTGTTGGCAACATTGTCCTTGAGGACCCGATACTGTTTGCGTGCACAGGTTGAAACCTCTGTTGTTGGTTGTTTTACTACAGTTTGTCATGACTGATACGAATATCGTAGGCCTTGTAGCTGATTCCTGCGTGTAATTTCTCGTATTTGCGTTTGGCTATCGCTGTTATCCTCCTTATCAGTCCATCTACCTAACCAACCAACCAGTTAGTGACCTGATCATCCCACATCTTGCTCAATAATTGCCTTAATCAATGTTGAAGTGTACTCGATT
>NC_092233.1:38395149-38450149 GCF_036320965.1 Panulirus ornatus
TGGGGGGGGGGGGGTTTGGGGGGCCTTTTTTTTTTTTCGCCCTTTTCCCTTGCCCCCAAAAAACCCCCGAAAAACCGGCGGGGGACAGCGACAAAGTAAAAAAAAAAAAAAAAAAAAAAATTTTTAAATAAAATATATTTCTATAATATTATTTTTAAAAAATATATATATTTTTTATTATATGCTCTGTGGAAGGTATTAAGAATATTTGGTGTGGGGGGCCCCAAAGTTTTAGAAGCGGGTGAAAGTTTTTATCAAGGATGTAAGGAATGTGTTCGTGTAGGAAGAGAGGAAATTTAAATTGGTTCTCGTGAATTAGGTTTGCGGCGGGGGGTTTGTATGTCCCCAAGGTGGTTTAATTTTTTATGGATGGGGTTTTTTTGGGGGGGGTTGAATGCAAAGATTTTTTGGAAAAAGGGGGCAAGTATAAAAGTTTTGTTGGGGAATTTGAAGAGAGCTTGGGAAGGAGCCGGTTTTTTGTTCGCTGTTTAAACAGCGGGGGGGGCGGGTATTAGTAAGAAACTGCAAAAGCTGGTCCCTGAGTTTGGAAAAGTGTGTGAAAGAAGAAAGAAAAAAGAGTAAAAAAAAAAAGGAAGCTGGGTATTGGGGAAAACAGTGGGGTTGGGAGGGTCAAGTCAATTGGGAGGGGAGTTTGGAATGGAAAAAAACTGGGGGAAAGTGAAGTGTTTTAAAAACTGGGAGTGGATCTGGCAGCGGAAAGGGAAACCCAAAGGAAAGGGGAAGGGTCTTTAGGGGGGGGGGGAGGGGGCGAAAATTTGGGGGCCTTGAAGAATGTGTGGAAGCGAAAACCCTTACCCAGGAAAAGAAAAAATGGGTAGGGTTTGAAGGAAAATTGGTTTAAACCCAATTTTGTATGGTTGCGGGGGCGTGGAAAAAGGGATAGAGTTTTTTCGCAGGGGGTTTGGATGTGCTAAAAAATGAGATGTTTGAGGAAAAATGTGGGTTTTGTGAGGTGGTTTGATCGGTAATTAACTTTAAGGGTAAGGAGTGTGGGGGAAAAAAAAGAGCGGGGGTTTGAAGGGGCAGAAGAGGGTTTTTTAAAAGGGTTTTTTCCCATGGGAAAAAAAAATTGATAAAAGGAAAAAAATTGCCCCCCAAGAGGTTATAGGGTTCGGAGGTGGGGGGAAAACGAGGGGAAGAGGGCCCCAAATTGGAAGGGGGAAAAGGGGGTTTGGGAGTGAAAAAGTTTTTTGTGTGATCGGGGCCTAAAACTTTTGAGGGGGGTTGAAAGGAGGCAAGGAATAAGGAATTGATGGGATGTTTTATACCGGGGTTGACGTGCTATCATTTGGAAATTGAATCAAGGGATGTGAACGTCA
Organism: Panulirus ornatus; assembly: GCF_036320965.1. Lineage (NCBI taxonomy): Eukaryota > Metazoa > Arthropoda > Malacostraca > Decapoda > Palinuridae > Panulirus > Panulirus ornatus. The sequence continues at coordinate 38,396,490 of NC_092233.1, forward strand.
GGGGGGAAACCCATGGAAACCCTGTGCGGTTGGTATTTTTGGGCGTGTTGGACGTAATGTAATTTTTTGTTTTGGGGGGTGGGGTTGGGCCATTTCTTTCGTCTTTTTCCCTTTGCGTCCCTTTCGAAAAACGGGGGAAACGCAGGGGGCAAAAAAAAAAAAAAAAAATAAAAAAATTTAAAATATATATATAAAATATATATATATAAAATATATTATATATATATAAAATAAAAATTAATATATATTTTATAATATATAAATATATATTCTTTCTTAAATACAAATTCGCCTTTTTCCCCGCTTTAAAGCGAGGAGCTTTTAAGAACAGGGGCCCCGGGGCCCATTTGGGGGGAAATTTCCCTCAAAAGGGGCCCCCTTTCTTTTTCCCCTTCTTTTGGGAAAATTAAAAAAAAAAAAAAATGAGAGGGGGGGGTTTTTCCCAACTCCCGGCCCCCTTTTCCTTTTTTTTTTCGCCTTCACGACACCGGGAAAATTACTTGAAAGAAACCCTTTCTCCCCCTTTTCCCCCTTTTGATATTATATATATATAATATATTTAAATAAAAAAATTTTTAAAAATATATATTATTTTTTATATATATATAATATATATTTTTAATATTATAAGAAAAACTTTACAAAAGCAAAAAAACCCGATAAAAATACAAATCCATACATACATCCCTAAATAAAAACTTTCATACAGACATCCGCAAAACACGATACATAAAACAAAAAATACATACATACATACTTGCAAAACATTCCCAGAAAATAAAGTAATTGTGCATTACTTTAAAGGACCACAAAATGACTGGAAATTTACTTATGATTTTATAATGGGGGAAGGGTGGGAGGATGGGGGCCCTCGTTTGCTGATGTTTTCCCCACCATCTGCGGGAAACCCGGGAAAACTGCGGCATGACGTTTCCCCTTTAAAGGTCACTGCTGGCCCTGAGCCCTGCGGGGCCGGGGTGCCCTTCCCCGCACCCATCTGCTGGACCTGATGCTGCGCATGAGCTTCCTCATCACGCTGGCCCCTAGACTGCTGCATGTGTTCCCCCCTCATCATCTGCGGGACCTATGACTGCTGCATAGCTTCCCTCATTTTGCTGGCCCCGTGACGCTGCAGGGTGCTTCCCTCACCCATCGCGGACCGATACTGCTGCAGACCTCCCTAAAAACCCTTCTGGACCTGATAACCTGCCATGATGCTTCCCTCATCATCTGCTGGACCATGACGCTGCTAGCTTCCCCACTTTGCGGGAAACCTATGACTGCTCTGTGTTTCCCCCCCATCATCTGCTGGACCCGATGACGCGCATAGCTTCCCCATCTCTGCTGGACCTATGACGTGTGAAGCCCCCCTCATTCATCTGCTGGACCTGAGACTCTGCATGATTTTCCCTATCATCTGCGGGACCTGAACTGCTGAGAGCTTCCCTCATTCTTTCTGCGGGACCTGATGACTCTGCATGGGCTTCCCTCACTCATCTGCGGGCCCCCGATGACTGCTGATGAGCTTCCCTCACCCACTGCTGGCCCCGTACTGCTGCATGATGCTTCCCTCACCCATCTGTAACCTGATGACTGCTGTTTTGAGCTTCCCCCCCATTCTCCAGATCCGGGGTTCCCCCATTTTTTCCTGACCGTGATGACTGCTGCAGCTTCCCTCATCATCTGTTTGGCCCCGATACTGTTTGATACGCTTCCCTCATCATCTCTGGACCTGATTACTGCTTATGAGCTTCCCTATCATCTGCGGGGGACCGTGATGACTGCTGAGGGAGTTTTCCTCTTTCCCATCTGCTGGCCTGAGGGAACTGCTGCAGGGGACGCTTCCCTCATCATTGCTGGACCTAAATGACGCTGGTGCGCATTTCTTCCCTCAGTCATCTGCTGGACCTGATGACTGCTGCAGGGATGCTTCCTCATTCATCATACCTGAAGGGATGTTTGATGGGCTTCCCTCATCATCTGCTGGAACGATACTGCTGCATGACGATTCCCTCACCCATCTGTGGACTGATGACTGCTGCATGGCTTTCCTCACTCATCTGCGGCCCCTGTTGATTTGCTGCTGAGCTTCCCTTTTCATTTTCTGGAACCTGATGACTGCTGCATGGTGCTTCCCTCATTCATCTGCTGGACCTGATGACTGCTGCATAACGCTTCCCTCACTCATCTGCTGGACCTGATGACTGCTGGATGACGCTTCCCTCATTCATCTGCTGGACCTGATGACTGCTGCATGATGCTTCCCTCACTCATCTGCTGGACCTGATGACTGCTGGATGACGCTTCCCTCATTCATCTGCTGGACCTGATGACTGCTGCATGACGCTTCCCTCATTCATCTGCTGGACCTGATGACTGCTGGATGACGCTTCCCACAGTCATCTGATCAGTCATCTGCTGGACCTGATGACTGCTGCATGATGCTTCCCTCAGTCATCTGCTTCAACTGATGACTGCTGCATGACGCTTCCCTCAGTCATCTGCTGGACCTGATGACTGCTGCATGACGCTTCCCTCATTCATCTGCTGGACCTGATGACTGCTGCATGACGCTTCCCTCACTCATCTGCTGGACCTGATGACTGCTGCATGACGCTTCCCTCACTCATCTGCTGGACCTGATGACTGCTGCATGACGCTTCCCTCACTCATCTGCTGGACCTGATGACTACTGCATGACGCTTCCCTCAGTCATCTGCTGGACCTGATGACTGCTGCATGACGCTTCCCTCATTCATCTGCTGGACCTGATGACTGCTGCATGATGCTTCCCTCATTCATCTGCTGGACCTGATGACTGCTGCATGATGCTTCCCTCACTCATCTGCTGGACCTGATGACTGCTGCATGATGCTTCCCTCACTCATCTGCTGGACCTGATGACTACTGCATGACGCTTCCCTCACTCATCTGCTGGACCTGATGACTGCTGCATGATGCTTCCCTCAGTCATCTGCTGGACCTGATGACTGCTGCATGGTGCTTCCCTCACTCATCTGCTGGACCTGATGACTGCTGCATGACGCTTCCCTCATTCATCTGCTGGACCTGATGACTGCTGCATGATGCTTCCCTCAGTCATCTGCTGGACCTGATGACTGCTGCATGATGCTTCCCTCACTCATCTGCTGGACCTGATGACTGCTGCATGACGCTTCCCTCACTCATCTGCTGGACCTGATGACTACTGCATGACGCTTCCCTCAGTCATCTGCTGGACCTGATGACTGCTGCATGACGCTTCCCTCATTCATCTGCTGGACCTGATGACTGCTGCATGATGCTTCCCTCACTCATCTGCTGGACCTGATGACTGCTGCATGATGCTTCCCTCACTCATCTGCTGGACCTGATGACTGCTGCATGACGCTTCCCTCATTCATCTGCTGGACCTGATGACTGCTGCATGATGCTTCCCTCACTCATCTGCTGGACCTGATGACTGCTGCATGATGCTTCCCTCACTCATCTGCTGGACCTGATGACTGCTGCATGATGCTTCCCTCACTCATCTGCTGGACCTGATGACTGCTGCATGACGCTTCCCTCATTCATCTGCTGGACCTGATGACTGCTGCATGATGCTTCCCTCACTCATCTGCTGGACCTGATGACTGCTGCATGATGCTTCCCTCACTCATCTGCTGGACCTGATGACTAGTGCATGACGCTTCCCTCAGTCATCTGCTGGACCTGATGACTGCTGCATGACGCTTCCCTCATTCATCTGCTGGACCTGATGACTGCTGCATGATGCTTCCCTCAGTCATCTGCTGGACCTGATGACTGCTGCATGACGCTTCCCTCACTCATCTGCTGGACCTGATGACTGCTGCATGATGCTTCCCTCAGTCATCTACTGGACCTGATGACTGCTGCATGATGCTTCCCTCACTCATCTGCTGGACCTGATGACTAGTGCATGACGCTTCCCTCAGTCATCTGCTGGACCTGATGACTGCTGCATGACGCTTCCCTCATTCATCTGCTGGACCTGATGACTGCTGCATGATGCTTCCCTCAGTCATCTGCTGGACCTGATGACTGCTGCATGACAGCGGAACAGTTTGATCTGCTGCTGTAAAATCTACGTCATGTACACATCGTAACTGTGAACGACTTCGAGAACTTTGAAAAGTTGTGTGAAAGTTGTAATTATTCGATGAATGGGACCCACGGGTTTATATATTCCTACCTGTATAGGTCAAATATGTAATGATACACACACACACACACACACACACACACACACACACATAAAGCAGAGTAAAGAAGAGCAGAGCAGATGAAGTTTGAGTGGAATACTGTGCACCAGGTTTCCCAGACGCTTCCATAGATTCATCACAGGTAAGTTGACAATTGGAGATCCGGTAGTCAGGGTAAGAGATGTAGAGGGTAGAGCTGTAATGGATGATACTGAGATATTCGAGGAACTAAGCGATATTCACGAATGTTTTCTCAGTGAGAGACAGTGTAGCCCCAGCAACTGAGAGATGGGATGAGGAGGAGGTCCTGAAAGACAGACATTCATGGAAAACCCAGAAGAATAGACTATTAAAGGAAGGACCTTGGCCCAAATAAGGCTGATGGATCTGATGAAGTATTTCCGTACGTGCTGGAGAACATATGCTTGATAAGACACCTGAAATATTGTTCATTATGTTGCTTGAGTACGGTGTAGTGGCAAGAGGGCAAGCGTTACGCTTGTCTTTATGTAAGATCAGGATACTACATTGAACTGAAGGCAGGAATCACTAATATTCTCGTCTGTAATACCCTGGAATAGACGAAGAGAAGAAAAACGGATGGTTTCTTCCTTGAATAGGCTGCTCAAAGCGAGCGTAGGTTCAGGAAAAGATCACATCTACCAAACCCCTCAGACTTCCATGAGAGAGTGAGTTCTGATTTAGAAGACAGAGATGAACAGAGGAACTCTGTGTTCCTGGAAAGCTAGAACGCATTTGACACTGTCTACATATGAGGCTGGTATAGTAGCTGGATCTTCAGGTAGTAGATAAGATATTATCTTCGTAAAAGGGAACAAAGTACGCGTGTCAGAAGAACCCTCTTGGAGTGCATTGAATCCAGTGGAGTTCCGCATGGCTAAGTCCTTGAACCTTTGCTTTTCTTCATCTGTTGTAAATGACAGTTAGGGAGGATTGGATTCTCACCTGAATATGTTTGCAGATGATGCTAAGGTCATGAGGGAAAGGGATGATAGTAACTGGATCAATTCCAAAGGGACCTGGACAAAGTTTTTTTGGGACATGGTTAATGAATTTCAACTGACGTAAATGGAAAATGATAAGGGCAAGAGGTAGTGAAAGAAGGGAATAAGCTGTAGAAATATGTGTGAAATAGACCAGGGAGTCGATATTGTATCTAACCTGTCGTCGCAAGGGACCTGGGAGTCGACATTGTCCCTAACCTGTCGTCACAACCTTTACCTTTTGAGAACTGTAAAAGAGAAACATTGTCTTGTGACAAATATTTATAGTGAATTTCTGTACATAAATGTATCTATTCTAACGTCACCTCCTCCTCCTCCAGCAGCCCCTTCTAAACGTAAATATTGGCACCTCAACAAAGCTTACTGGAATAACTTAAGTAAGTTCTTTTCTGACTTTCCATGGGTAAATTATCGTCTCTTATGTGGTGATGCTTCTGTCTCCGCCAAACGCATTGTCGCGATCATTCTTGCAGGAACGGAAGCATTTACCTCTTCTACCTCCAAGACGGCCTCTTCATCCAATCCAAGATTCAACCGTTCCTGTTCTGTTCTGTAAGGGATCAGGCGCATCGGGCTTGGAAAATCTCTCCTCTGGCTCCCATTCAGCTTTTATCACTGTTCGTAATCGCTGTAAGCACGTTATCCGTGAGGCGAAGCATTCCTTTATGCAAGAGAAGTGTGGAAACCTCTCCTCGTCATCTACTGGTAGGTCTTCCTGGTCTTTACCTGAAGGCATCTCTGACACTTTCTGTCGCTCCACCTTCCCCCTCCCTTTTCTGTTCTGACGGTACTATAGCTGTCTCTCCCGTAAACAATGCAACTCGATTTGGTTCTCGTTTCTCCTCTAACTCCACCTTGGACGACTTACATTCCTTCATTCCCTGATGTTCCCCTTACTAATCCTACGCCTCTTCCCGTAATCTCTTTTCGGATTGTTCGAAAAGCGCTTCTTTCTCTGGACGCAAAGCAAGGATTATTGTCCTGATGGCCTCCATGCCCGTGTACTGACAGTGTCCTAGTGAACGTGCACCTGTGCTTGTTCGTCTGTTCCGTTTTGTTTAGATACCGACTCTTCTCGGAGGCATACACTGACACATCCCGTCCCTAAGAAGAGTAACCGTTCCGATCCCTCTAACTATCGACCTACTGCTTCGACATCTATCATTTTCAAAGTCTTTGAATCCCTCCTCAACTCCAATATCCGTAGAATCACAGTCTTCTCTCTAATCATCAGTGTGGCTTCCGTAAGGCAAGATCCACTAGTGATGTTCTTAACTAATACTTGAAAACATTAGACACGAAATTCGCAGTAACAGTTGGACAAAAGTTCTTGACATTTCCACAGCAGAGGAAATGTGGAATAATTTTAAAAAAACATTACTCAAGATTGAAAATCAACAAATTACACTAATTACGAAGAGAACTTGCAATATTTCAGAACCATCATGTATGAATAAGAGAATAGAAGGACCAATTCGCCTAAAGAAGAAAACACATAAGAAATTCAAATCATTAGGAACCGATGAAAATCACCAGGAATTAATCACAATCCAAAGAGGGTGTAAGAAGGTCATAAGACACAGTAAATGCGACGAAGAAAAAAGGTTTTCCTTGGAAGTTAAGAATCATCCTAAGGAATTCTTCAAATATATATAACAAATGAAGATAGTAGAAGAAGGAACTGGACCATTACGAAACAAACATAACACACTAACTACCGATGACAAGGATATGGCTACCACACTAAATTATTCTTTTAACTCCGTATTCACAATTGAAGAAACATCTGGAATACCACAACCAATGAAAATGTTTCAAGGATCTGATGAAGAAGAGTTGAAGGTTAGAGAAATAAAGAGTTCTGAAGTACATAAACACCTGGACCAATTAAATCCTAAAAAATCCAACGGCCCAGATAACTTAGCTTCAAGATTTTCAAAGGTCAGGAGACAGCTGATATACCACATAACAAAAATATTCAACAAATCTCTACCGGAAGGCCAGGTACCAACTGACTGAAAACGAACAAATGTTACGACTATATATGAAAAAGGAGACAAAAATTGCGCCTTGAACTACCGCCCAATTAGCTTTACGCCAGTTTTATGTAAAATGATATGAGATGAAATTGTCACGTTACTAGATCATAAAATCATATCGGACAACCAACATGGTTTCCGCTATAGAAGATCCTGCCTGACGAATTTGCTGGAATTTTTTGATGTTATTTATCAGAACTGGGACGAAAAATTGCCGTCTGATGTAGTATATTTAAATTTCATGAAGGTTTTCGATAAAGTACCTCACAAGAGACTTTTACATAAACTCAAAACACACGGAGTCGATGAAGAACTCTGTACATGGATCAGTGACTGGCTTACCGGAAGAAAGCAGTGTGTAGTATTAAACGGTGAAGCCTCAGGTTGGCTAGACGTAACGAGTGGTGTGCCACAGGGGTCGGTCCTAGGCCTAATTCTCAATGACCTAGAACTCTGTTTCATATCTAAGATCTCTAAGTTTGCTGACGATGCTGCACTAGGAGGCGGAACTGTAAACAGGCGGGACTGCGAAATGATTCAAAGAATCTCAATTTACTATCAGTTGGTCAGACAGATGGCAAATGAAATTTAATGTAGACAAGTGTAAAGTTGTGGACTTTGGAGACATGAATATACTTTACGACTACAAACTATTCGGACTCTCTAATCATAGTAAATGAAGAAAAGAACTTTGGAGTTGTCATTAGCAATAATTTGAAATGCATCAAACAGTGCCAAGCAGCAAGTAAAATAGGCAACTAAATGTTAGGTTTCATAGCCAGGAAAATAGATTACAAGTCACCAGAAACAATTCTCACATTTTGTAATTCTTTAGTAAGATCACAACTGGAATATTCAGTCCAGTTTTGGTCCCCAAACTATAAAAAAGACGAGGAAATATTAGAGCAAGTATAAAGACGTGCCACCCTGTGACTCACTTCCGTTTCCATGGTTCCATCCGCTGCTAAGTCCACTCCCAGATATCTAAAACTCTTCGCTTCCTCCAGTTTTTCTCCATTCAAATTTTCCTCCCAATTAACTTGTCCCTCAATCCTACTGAACCTAATAACATTGATCTTATTCAAATATACTCTCAGCTTTCTCCTTTCAAACACTTTACCAAACTCAGTCACCAACCTCTGCAGTTTCTCACCCGAATCAGTCACCAGCACTGTATCATCAGCGAACAACAACTGCCACATTTCCCAGGCCCTCTCATCCACAACAGACTGAATACTTGTCCCACTCTCCAAAACTCTTGCATTTACCTCCCTAACCACCCCATCCATCCACACACACACACACACACACACACACACACACACATATATATATCTTTCTTTTTTTTCTTTCTTTTGAACTATTCACCATTTCCCGCGTTAGCGAGGTAGCGTTAAGAACAGAGGACTGGGCCTTTGGAATATCCTCACCTGGCCCCCTCTGTTCATGCATTAGCAAGGTAGCGCTAAGAACAGAGGACTGGGCCTGCGAGTGAACATCCCCACCTGGCCCCATTCTCTGCCCCTTCTTTTGGAAAATTAAAAAGAAAAAAAAAAAAAAAATGAGGGAAGGATTTCCAGCCCCCCGCTCCCTCCCCTTTTAGTCGCCTTTTACGACACGCAGGGAATGCGTGGGAAGTATTCTTTCTCCCCTATCCCCAGGGATAGTATATATATATATATATATATATATATATATATATATATATATATATATATATATATATATATATATATATATATATATATATATATATATATATATATATATTCATATATATATATATATATATATATATATATATATATATATATATATATATATATATATATATGAATATATATATATATATATATATATATATTTTTTTTTTTTTTTTTTTTTTTTTTTTTTTTTTATACTTTGTCGCTGTCTCCCGCGTTTGCGAGGTAGCGCAAGGAAACAGACGAAAGAAATGGCCCAACCCCCCCCCCATACACATGTACATACGTCCACACACGCAAATATACATACCTACACAGCTTTCCATGGTTTACCCCAGACGCTTCACATGCCTTGATTCAATCCACTGACAGCACGTCAACCCCTGTATACCACATCGCTCCAATTCACTCTATTCCTTGCCCTCCTTTCACCCTCCTGCATGTTCAGGCCCCGATCACACAAAATCTTTTTCACTCCATCTTTCCACCTCCAATTTGGTCTCCCTCTTCTCCTCGTTCCCTCCACCTCCGACACATATATCCTCTTGGTCAATCTTTCCTCACTCATTCTCTCCATGTGCCCAAACCATTTCAAAACACCCTCTTCTGCTCTCTCAACCACGCTCTTTTTATTTCCACACATCTCTCTTACCCTTACGTTACTCACTCGCTCAAACCACCTCACACCACACATTGTCCTCAAACATCTCATTTCCAGCACATCCATCCTCCTGCGCACATCTCTATCCATAGCCCACGCCTCGCAACCATACAACATTGTTGGAACCACTATTCCTTCAAACATACCCATTTTTGCTTTCCGAGATAATGTTCTCGACTTCCACACATTTTTCAAGGCTCCCAAAATTTTCGCCCCCTCCCCCACCCTATGATCCACTTCCGCTTCCATGGTTCCATCCGCTGACAGATCCACTCCCAGATATCTAAAACACTTCACTTCCTCCAGTTTTTCTCCATTCAAACTCACCTCCCAATTGACTTGACCCTCACCCCTACTGTACCTAATAACCTTGCTCTTATTCACATTTACTCTTAACTTTCTACTTCCACACACTTTACCAAACTCAGTCACCAGCTTCTGCAGTTTCTCACATGAATCAGCCACCAGCGCTGTATCATCAGCGAACAACAACTGACTCACTTCCCAAGCTCTCTCATCCCCAACAGACTTCATACTTGCCCCTCTTTCCAGGACTCTTGCATTTACCTCCCTAACAACCCCATCCATAAACAAATTAAACAACCATGGAGACATCACACACCCCTGCCGCAAACCTACATTCACTGAGAACCAATCACTTTCCTCTCTTCCTACACGTACACATGCCTTACATCCTCGATAAAAACTTTTCACTGCTTCTAACAACTTGCCTCCCACACCATATATTCTTAATACCTTCCACAGAGCATCTCTATCAACTCTATCATATGCCTTCTCCAGATCCATAAATGCTACATACAAATCCATTTGCTTTTCTAAGTATTTCTCACATACATTCTTCAAAGCAAACACCTGATCCACACATCCTCTACCACTTCTGAAACCGCACTGCTCTTCCCCAATCTGATGCTCTGTACATGCCTTCACCCTCTCAATCAATACCCTCCCATATAATTTACCAGGAATACTCAACAAACTTATACCTCTGTAATTTGAGCACTCACTCTTATCCCCTTTGCCTTTGTACAATGGCACTATGCACGCATTCCGCCAATCCTCAGGCACCTCACCATGAGTCATACATACATTAAATAACCTTACCAACCAGTCAACAATACAGTCACCCCCCTTTTTAATAAATTCCACTGCAATACCATCCAAACCTGCTGCCTTGCCGGCTTTCATCTTCCGCAAAGCTTTTACTACCTCTTCTCTGTTTACCAAATCATTTTCCCTAACCCTCTCACTTTGCACACCACCTCGACCAAAACACCCTATATCTGCCACTCTGTCATCAGACACATTCAACAAACCTTCAAAATACTCATTCCATCTCCTTCTCACATCACCGCTACTTGTTATCACCTCCCCATTTACGCCCTTCACTGAAGTTCCCATTTGCTCCCTTGTCTTACGCACCCTATTTACCTCCTTCCAGAACATCTTTTTATTCTCCCTAAAATTTACTGATAGTCTCTCACCCCAACTCTCATTTGCCCTTTTTTTCACCTCTTGCACCTTTCTCTTGACCTCCTGTCTCTTTCTTTTATACTTCTCCCACTCAATTGCATTTTTTCCCTGCAAAAATCGTCCAAATGCCTCTCTCTTCTCTTTCACTAATACTCTTACTTCTTCATCCCACCACTCACTACCCTTTCTAAACAGCCCACCTCCCACTCTTCTCATGCCACAAGCATCTTTTGCGCAATCCATCACTGATTCCCTAAATACATCCCATTCCTCCCCCACTCCCCTTACTTCCATTGTTCTCACCTTTTTCCATTCTGTACACAGTCTCTCCTGGTACTTCCCCACACAGGTCTCCTTCCCAAGCTCACTCACTCTCACCACCTTCTTCACCCCAACATTCACTCCTCTTTTCTGAAAACCCATACTAATCTTCACCTTAGCCTCCACAAGATAATGATCAGACATCCCTCCAGTTGCACCTCTCAGCACATTAACATCCAAAAGTCTCTCTCTATATATATATATATATATATATATATTTTTTTTTTTTTTTTTTTGCTTTGTCGCTGTCTCCCGCGTTTGCGAGGTAGCGCAAGGAAACAGACGAAAGAAATGGTCCAACCCACCCACATACACATGTATATACACACGTCCACACACGCAAATATACATACCTATACATCTCAATGTACACATATATATACACACACAGACACATACATATATACCCATGCACACAATTCACACTGTCTGCCTTTATTCATTCCCATCGCCACCTCGCCACACATGGAATACCATCCCCCTCCCCCCTCATGTGTGCGGGGTAGCGCTAGGAAAAGACAACAAAGGCCTCATTCGTTCACACTCAGTCTCCAGCTGTCATGCAATAATGCCCGAAACCACAGCTCCTCTTCCACATCCAGGCCCCACACAGCTTTCCATGGTTTACCCCAGACGCTTCACATGCCCTGATTCAATCCACTGACAGCACGTCAACCCCGGTATACCACATCGATCCAATTCACTCTATTCCTTGCCCGCCTTTCATCCTCTTGCATGTTCAGGCCCCGATCACTCAAAATCTTTATCACTCCATCTTTCCACCTCCAATTTGGTCTCCCACTTCTCCTCGTTCCCTCCACCTCTGACACATATATCCTCTTGGTCAATCTTTCCTCACGCATTCTCTCCATGTGCCCAAACCATTTCAAAACACCCTCTTCTGCTCTCTCAACCACGCTCTTTATATATATATATATATATATATATATATATATATATATATATATATATATATATATATATATATATATATATATATATATATATCATACAAAGCTCCAACAGCCACGATCGAACCTGGGACCCCTTGTGCTAGAGGCAGGCATGCTAACCGCTAGGCTAAGGGACTGTATAATAGGAAACAACTATTCGAAATACTAAGTACTCGAATACCCTTCGTCTCAAAATGGTGAGCAACGGGGTCTATCGGTTGTTTCCGAACAGAACACATAGCCAGCTGATAGCGTTTTACCGAACCTGACTGTACAACGCGGAGTTATATGAATACGAATAAAGTGTATATGAACGCGCACCTTCATAGAACATACAAAGCTCCAACAGCCAGGATCGAACCTGGGACCCCTTGTGCAAGAGGCAGGCATGCTAACCGCTAGGCTAAGGGACTGTATAATAGGAAACAACTATTCGAAATACTAAGTACTCGAATACCCTTCGTCTCACAATGGTGAGCAACGGGGTCTATCGGTTGTTTCCGAACAGAACACATAGCCAGCTGATAGCGTTTTACCGAACCTGACTGTACAACGCGGAGTTATATGAATACGAATAAAGTGTATATGAACGTATTCATATAACTCCGCGTTGTACAGTCAAAGTGCAGTGCAAAGTGAGAGGGTTAGGGAAAATGATTTGGTGAACAGAGAAGAGGTAGTAAAAGCTTTGCGGAAAATGAAAGCCGGCAAGGCAGCAGGTTTGGATGGTATTGCAGTGGAATCTATTAAAAAAGGGGGTGACTGTATTGTTGACTGGTTGGTAAGGTTATTTAGTGTATGTATGACTCATGGTGAGGTGCCTGAGGATTGGCGGAATGCCTGCATAGTGCCATTGTGCAAAGGCAAAGGGGATAAGAGTGAGTGCTCAAATTACAGAGGTATAAATTTGTTGAGTATTCCTGGTGAATTATATGAGAGGGTATTGATTGAGAGGGTGAAGGCATGTACAGAGCATCAGATTGGGGAAGAGCAGTGTGGTTTCAGAAGTGGTAGAGGATGTGTGGATCAGGTGTTTGCTTTGAAGAATGTATGTGAGAAATACTTAGAAAAGCAAATGGATTTGTATGTAGCATTTATGGATCTGGAGAAGGCATATGATAGAGTTGATAGAGATGCTCTGTGGAAGGTATTAAGAATATATGGTGTGGGAGGCAAGTTGTTAGAAGCAGTGAAAAGTTTTTATCGAGGATGTAAGGCATGTGTACGTGTAGGAAGAGAGGAAAGTGATTGGTTCTCAGTGAATGTAGGTTTGCGGCAGGGGTGTGTGATGTCTCCATGGTTGTTTAATTTGTTTATGGATGGGGTTGTTAGGGAGGTGAATGCAAGAGTTTTGGAAAGAGGGGCAAGTATGAAGTCTGTTGTGGATGAGAGAGCTTGGGAAGTGAGTCAGTTGTTGTTCGCTGATGATACAGCGCTGGTGGCTGATTCATGTGAGAAACTGCAGAATCTGGTGACTGAGTTTGGTAAAGTGTGTGAAAGAAGAAAGTTAAGAGTAAATGTGAATAAGAGCAAGGTTATTAGGTACAGTAGGGTTGAGGGTCAAGTCAATTGGGAGGTAAGTTTGAATGGAGAAAAACTGGAGGAAGTAAAGTGTTTTAGATATCTGGGAATGGATCTGGCAGCGGGTGGAACCATGGAAGCGGAAGTGAATCATAGGGTGGGGGAGGGGGCGAAAATCCTGGGAGCCTTGAAGAATGTGTGGAAGTCGAGAACATTATCTCGGAAAGCAAAAATTGGTATGTTTGAAGGAATAGTGGTTCCAACAATGTTGTATGGTTGCGAGGCGTAGGCTATGGATAGAGTTGTGCGCAGGAGGGTGGATGTGCTGGAAATGAGATGTTTAAGGACAATGTGTGGTGTGAGGTGGTTTGATCGAGTAAGTAATGTAAGGGTAAGAGAGATGTGTGGAAATAAAAAGAGCGTGGTTGAGAGAGCAGAAGAGGGTGTTTTGAAATGGTTTGGGCACATGGAGAGAATGAGTGAGGAAAGATTGACCAAGAGGATATATGTGTCGGAGGTGGAGGGAACGAGGAGAAGTGGGAGATCAAATTGGAGGTGGAAAGATGGAGTGTAAAAGATTTTGTGTGATCGGGGCCTGAACATGCAGGAGGGTGAAAGGCGGGCAAGGAATAGAGTGAATTGGATCGATGTGGTATACCGGGGTTGACGTGCTGTCAGTGGATTGAATCAGGGCATGTGAATCGTCTGGGGTAAACCATGGAAAGTTGTGTGGGGCCTGGATGTGGAAAGGGAGCTGTGGTTTTGGGCATTATTGCATGACAGCTAGAGACTGAGTGTGAACGAATGAGGCCTTTGTTGTCCTTTCCTAGTGCTACCTCGCACACATGAGGGGGGAGGGGGATGGTATTCCATGGGTGGCGAGGTGGCGATGGGAATGAATAGGGGCAGACAGTATGAATTGTGTGCATGGGTATATATGTATGTGTCTGTGTGTGTATATATATGTGTACATTGAGATGTATAGGTATGTATATTTGCGTGTGTGGGCGTGTGTGTGTGTACATTGTGTATGGGGGTGGGTTGTGCCATTTCTTTCGTCTGTTTCCTTGCGCTACCTCGCAAACGCGGGAGACGGATTCAGACGAAAGAATGGCCCAACCCACCCACATACACATGTATATGCATACACGTCCATGAACGCTCGTTGTATGTCTTGGACAATGGCATGCTTACCAAATGGCGTCCTAGCTTCGTCTCTTCGATGTATATCAACTGACTTATATTTCTCTCTTGTGTCTCCCCTGATGATGTGATTATTACACGAAAGTGAGTTTGGGAACTTATCGTGTTTCATTTTCCCCGTGGACTCATAGGAATATCTTGATCACGCGCAAAATTGTGATCCTTTCCAGTATATATATATATATATATATATATATATATATATATATATATATATATATATATATATATGTATATATATATATATATATATATATATATATATATATATATATATATATATATATATATATATATACATATATATATATATATATATATATATATATATATATATATATATATATATATATATATATATATATATATGGGAGAAAGAATACTTCCCACGTATTCCCTGCGTGTCGTAAAAGGCGACTAAAAGGGGAGGGAGCGGGGGGCTGGAAATCCTCCCCTCTCGTTTTTTTTCTTTTTAATTTTCCAAAAGAAGGAACAGAGAATTGGGCCAGGTGAGGGTATTCCCTCAAAGACCCAGTCCTCTGTTCTTAACGCTACCTCACTAATGCGGGAAATGGCGAATAGTTTGAAAGAAAAGAAAAAAGAATATATATATATATATATATATATATATATATATATATATATATATATATATATATATATATATATATATATATAGATATATATATATATATACAAAGAATTATAATCTTAATATTAGTGATGGTCTGTACAAATTAGATAACTTTATTGTTGATAAGATTTGTAAAATGATAAGTGTATGAACGCTCGTTGTAAGTTTTGGACAATCACATGTTTACCAAATGGCGTCCTAGCTTCGTCTCTTCGATGTATATCAACTGAATGTTATATTTCTCTATTGTGTCTCCTCTGATGATGTGACTATTACACGAAAGTGCACTTGGGAACTTTTCGTGTTTCATTTTCCCCTAGGACTCAGGAAAATATATATATATATATATATATATATATATATATATATATATATATATATATATATATATATATATATATATATATATATATATACATATATATATATATATATATATATACATTATCCCTGGGGATAGGGGATTAAGAATACTTCCCACGTATTCCCTGCGTGTCGTAGAAGGCGACTAAAAGGGGAGGGAGCGGGGGGCTGGAAATCCTCCCCTCTCGTTTTTTTTTTTTCTTATTTTCCAAAAGAAGGAACAGAGGGGGCCAGGTGAGGATATTCCAAAAAAGGCCCAGTCCTCTGTTCTTAACGCTACCTCGCTAACGCGGGAAATGGCGAATAGTTTAAAAGAAAAGAAAGATATATATATATATATATATATATATATATATATATATATATATATATATATATATATATATATATATATATATATATATATATATATATGCACACAATTCACACTGCCTTTATTCATTCCCATCGCCACCTCGCCACACATGGAATAACAACCCCCTCCCCCCTCATGTGTGCGAGGCAGCGCAAGGAAAAGACAACAAAGGCCCCATTTGTTCACACAGTCTCTAGCTGTCATGTAATAATGCACCGAAACCACAGCTCCCTTTCCACATCCAGGCCCAACACAACTTTCCATGGTTTACCCCAGGCGCTTCACATGCCTTTGTTCAATCCATTGACAGCACGTCGACCCCGGTATACCACATCGTTCCAATTCACTCTATTCCTTGCACGCCTTTCACCCTCCTGCATGTTCAGGCCCCGATCATCAAAATCTTTTTCACTCCATCTTTCCACCTCCAATTTGGTCTCCCTCTTCTCCTCGCTCCTTCCACCTCTGACACGTATATCCCCTTTGTCAATCTTTCCGCACTCATTCTCTCCATGTGACCAAACCATTTCAAAACACCCTCCTCTGCTCTCTCAACCACGCTCTTTTTATTTCCACACATCTCTCTTACTCTTGCATTACTTACTCGATCAAAACACCTCACACCACATATTGTCCTCAAACATCTCATTTCCAGCACATCCACCCTCCTGCGCACAACTCTATCCATAGCCCACGACTCGCAGCCATACAACATTGTTGGAACCACTATTCCTTCAAACATTCCCATTTTTGCCTTCCGAGATAATGTTCTCGACTTCCAAACATTCTTCAAGGCTCCCAGAATTTCCGCCCCCTCTCCCACCTTGAGAATCACTTCCGCTTCCATGGTTCCATCCGCTGCCAACTCCACTCCCAGATGTCTAAAACACTTTACTTCCTCCAGGTTTTCTCTATTCAAACTTCCCAATTGACTTTACCCTCAAGCCTACTGTACCTAATAACCTTGCTCTTATTCACATTTACTCTTAACTTTCTTCTTTCACACACTTTATCAAACTCAGTCACCAGCTTCTGCAGTTTCTCACATGAATCAGCCACCAGTGCTGTATCATCAGCGAACATCAACTGACTCACTTCCCAAGCTCTCTCATCCACAACAGACTGCATACTTGCCCCTCTTATCAATACTCTTTCATTCACCTCCCTAACAACCCCATCCATAAACAAATTAAACAACCATGGAGACATCACACACCCCTGCCGCAAACCTACATTCGCTGAGAATCAATCACTTTCCTCTCTTCCTACACGTACACATGACTTATATCCTCGATAAAAACTTTTCACTGCTTCTAACAACTTGCCTCCCACACCATATATTCTTAATACCTTCCACAGAGCATCTCTATCAACTCTATCATATGCCTTCTCCAGATCCATAAATGCTACATACAAATCCATTTGCTTTTCTAAGTATTTCTCACATACATTCTTCAAAGCAAACACCTGATCCACACATCCTCTACCACTTCTGAAACCACACTGCTCTTCCCCAATCTGATGCTCTGTACATGCCTTCACCCTCTCAATCAATACCCTCCCATATAATCTACCAGGAATACTCAACTAACTTACACGTCTGTAATTTGAGCACTCACTCTTATCCCATTTGCCTTTGTACAATGACACTATGCAGGCATTCCGCCAATCCTCAGGCACCTCACAATGAGTCATACATACATTAAATAACCTTACTAACCAGTCAACAATAGTCACCCCTTTTTTTAATAAATTCCACTGCAATACCATCCAAACCTGCTGCCTTGCCGGCTTTCATCTTCCGCAAAGCTTTTACTACCTCTTCTCTGTTTACCAAATCATCCTCCCTAACCCTCTCACTATGCACACCACCTCGACCAAAACACCCTATATCTGCCACTCTGTCATCAAATACATTCAACAAACCTTCAAAATACTCACTCCATCTTCTCACATCACCACTACTTGTTATCACCTCCCCATTAGCCCCCTTCACTGAAGTTTCCATTTGCTCCCTTGTCTTACGCACTTTATTTACCTCCTTCCAAAACATCTTTTTATTCTCCCTGAAATTTAATGATACTCTCTCACTCCAACTCTCATTTGCCCTCTTTTTCACCTCTTGCACCTTTCTCATGACCTCCTGCCTCTTTCTTTTATACATCTCCCACTCATTTGCAATACATATATATATATATATATATATATATATATATATATATATATATATATATATATATATATATATATATATATATATTACATATGAGAGAGAGAGAGAGAGAGAGAGAGAGAGAGAGAGAGAGAGAGAGAGAGAGAGAGAGAGAGAGAGAGAGAGAGAGAGAGAGAGAGAGAGAGAGAGAGAGAGAGAGAGAGAGAGAGAGAGAGAGAGATCCAGTAATGTAGATATATAATCTCTTTCACTGTGCACAAAGAACTGTTGCTTAATGGTTCATTTGGAGCAGAAAGAAGAGATACGTTTCAAATTACCGAGACGTACTGATTTACATGGCTCATTAACACGTGACCTGACTGTAGTTATCAATGTTAAGCAAATTTCCCTCATTATAAGCCTTTGATGTATTCAAGAGATTATGAAAATGTGGCAATATTCTAAGAAGCGGACAGGGCTCGCAGACAGCTGAAATAATCGACAGAATAGTTGGGTATATATAATATCAGCTGTTTGATCGAGTAAGTAATGAAAGGGTTAGAGAGATGTGTCGTAGTAAACGGAGTGTGGTTGACGTGCTCTCAATGGATTGAACCAAGGCATGTGAAGCGTCTGGGATAAACCATGGAAAGTTCTTGTGGAGCCTGGATGTGGAAAGGGAGCTTTGGTTTCAGTTCATTACACATGACAGCTAGGGAACGAGTGTGACCGAATGTGGCCTTTGTTGTCTTTTCCTAACACTACCTCGCGCACATGCGGGGGAGAGTTGTGCCATTTCATGTGTGGTGGGGTGGCGACGAGAGTGGATGAAGGCAGTCAGTGTAGTTAAGTACATAGGCATATATGTATATGTCTGTGTATGTACATATATGTATAAGTTGAAATGTATAGTTATGTATATGTACGTGTGTGGGCGTTTATGTATATACATGTGTATGTGGGTGGGATGGGCCACTTCTTTCGTCTGTGTCCATGCGCTACCTCGCTAACGAGGGAGACAGCGACTATATATATATATATATATATATATATATATATATATATATATATATATTTTTTTTTTTTTCATACTATTCGCTATTTCCAGCGATAGCGAGGTAGCGTTAAGAACAGAGGACTGGGCCTTTGAGGGAATATCCTCACCTGGACCTCTTCTCTGTTCCTTCTTTTGGAAAATTAAAAGAAAAAAAAAAAACGAGAGGGGAGGATTTCCAGCCCCCCGCTCCCTTCCCTTTTAGTCGCCTTCTACGACACGCAGGGAATACGTGGGAAGTATTCTTTCTCCCCTATCCCCAGGGAATATATATATATATATATATATATATATATATATATATATATATATATATATATATATATATATATATATATATATATATATATATATATATTTTTTTTTATCGCTGTCTCCCGCGTTTGCGAGGTAGCGCAAGGAAACAGACGAAAGAAATGGCCCAACCCACCCCCATACACATGTATATACATACGTCCACACACGCAAATATACATACTTACACAGCTTTCCATGGTTTACCCCAGCCGCTTCACGTGCCCTGATTCAACCAACTGACAGCACGTCAACCCCGGTATACCACATCGATCCAATTCACTCTATTCCTTGCCCTCCTTTCACCCTCCTGCATGTTCAGGCCCCGATCACACAAAATCTTTTTCACTCCATCTTTCCACCTCCAATTTGGTCTCCCACTTCTCCTCGTTCCCTCCACCTCCGACACATATATCCTCTTGGTCAATCTTTCCTCACTCATTCTCTCCATGTGCCCAAACCATTTCAAAACACTCTCTTCTGCTCTCTCAACCACGCTCTTTTTATTTCCACACATCTCTCTTACCCTTACGTTACTTACTCGATCAAACCACCTCACACCACATATTGTCCTCAAACATCTCATTTCCAGCACATCCATCCTCCTGCGCACAACTCTATCCATAGCCCACGCCTCGCAACCATACAACATTGTTGGAACCACTATTCCTTCAAACATACCCATTTTTGCTTTTCGAGATAATGTTCTCGACTTCCACACATTCTTCAAGGCTCCCAGAATTTTCGCCCCCTCCCCCACCGTATGATCCACTTCCGCTTCCATGGTTCCATCTGCTGCCAGATCCACCCCCAGATATCTAAAACACTTTACTTCCTCCAGTTTCTCTCCATTCAAACTTACCTCCCAATTGACTTGACCCTCTACCCTACTGTACCTAATAACCTTGCTCTTATTCACATTTACTCTTAACTTTCTTCTTTCACACACTTTACCAAACTCAGTCAGCAGCTTCTGCAGTTTCTCACATGAATCAGCCACCAGCGCTGTATCATCAGCGAACAACAACTGACTCACTTCCCAAGCTCTCTCATCCCCAACAGACTTCATACTTGCTCCTCTTTCCAAAACTCTTGCATTCACCTCCCTAACAACCCCATCCATAAACAAATTAAACAACCATGGACACATCACACACCCCTGCCACAAACCTACATTCACTGAGAACCAATCACTTTCCTCTCTTCCTACACGTACACATGCCTTACATCCTCGATAAAAACTTTTCACTGCATCTAACAACTTGCCTCCCACACCATATATTCTTAATACCTTCCACAGAGCATCTCTATCAACTCTATCATATGCCTTCTCCAGATCCATAAATGCTACATACAAATCCATTTGCTTTTCTAAGTATTTCTCCCATACAGTCTTCAAAGCAAACACCTGATCCACACATCCTCTACCACTTCTGAAACCACACTGCTCTTCCCCAATCTGATGCTCTGTACATGCCTTCACCCTCTCAATCAATACCCTCCCATATAATTTACCAGGAATACTCAACAAACTTATACCTCTGTAATTTGAGCACTCACTCTTATCCCCTTTGCCTTTGTACAATGGCACTATGCACGCATTCCGCCAATCCTCAGGCACCTCACCATGAGTCATACAAACATTAAATAACCTTACCAACCAGTCAATAATGCAGTCACCCCCTTTTTTAATAAATTCCACTGAAATACCATCCAAACCTGCTGCCTTGCCGGCTTTCATCTTCCGCAAAGCTTTTACTACCTCTTCTCTGTTTACCAAATCATTTTCCCTAACACTCTCACTTTGCACACCACCGCGACCAAAACACCCTATATCTGCCACTCAATCATCAAACACATTCAACAAACCTTCAAAATACTCACTCCATCTCCTTCTCACATCACCACTACTTGTTATCACCTCCCCATTTGCGCCCTTCACTGAAGTTCCCATTTGCTCCCTTGTCTTACGCACTTTATTTACCTCCTTCCAGAACATCTTTTTATTCTCCCTAAAATTTAATGATACTCTCTCACCCCAACTCTCATTCGCCCTCTTTTTCACCTCTTGCACCTTTCTCTTGACCTCCTGTCTCTTTCTTTTATACATCTCCCACTCAATTGCATTTTTTCCCTGCAAAAATCGTCCAAATGCCTCTCTCTTCTCTTTCACTAATACTCTTACTTCTTCATCCCACCACTCACTACCCTTTCTAATCAACCCACCTCCCACTCTTCTCATGCCACAAGCATCTTTTGCGCAATCCATCACTGATTCCCTAAATACATCCCATTCCTCCCCCACTCCCCTTACTTCCATTGTTCTCACCTTTTTCCATTCTGTACTCAGTCTCTCCTGGTACTTCCTCACACAAGTCTCCTTCCCAAGCTCACTTACTCTCACCACCCTCTTCACCCCAACATTCACTCTTCTTTTCTGAAAACCCATACAAATCTTCACCTTAGCCTCCACAAGATAATGATCAGACATCCCTCCAGTTGCACCTCTCAGCACATTAACATCCAAAAGTCTCTCCTTCGCGCGCCTGTCAATTAACACGTAATCCAATAACGTTCTCTGGCCATCTCTCCTACTTACATACGTATACTTATGTATATCTTGCTTTTTAAACCAGGTATCCCCAATCACCAGTCATTTTTCAGCTCATAAATCTACAAGCTCTTCACCATTTCCATTTCCAACACTGAACACCCTTATGTATACCAATTATTCCCTCAACTGCAACATTACTCATCTTTGCATTCAAATCACCCATCACTACAACCCGGTCTCGTGCATCAAAACCACTAAGACACTCATTCAGCTGCTCCCAAAACACTTGCCTCTCATGATCTTTCTTCTCATGCCCAGGTGCATATGCACCAATAATTACCCATCTCTCTCCATCAACTTTCAGTTTTACCCATATTAATCGAGAATTTACTTTCTTACATTCTATCACATACTCCCACAACTCCTGTTTCAGGAATATATATATATATATATATATATATATATATATATATATATATATATATATATATATATATATATATATATATATATATATATACAAATATATATATATATATATATATATATATATATATATATATATATATATATATATATATATATATATATATATATATATATATATATATATATATATATATATATTCCTTTGAGTCCATGGAGAAAATGAAACACGATAAGTTCCCAAGTGCACTTTCGTGTAATAATCACATTATCAGGGGAGACACAATAGAGAAATATAACAGTCAGTTGACATACAACGAAGAGACGTAGCTAGGACGCCATTTGGTAAACATGCGATTGTCCAAGACAGACAACGAGCGTATCATAAACCTATCATTTTACAAAGTTAATCAGCAATAAAGCTATCTAATTTGTACAGACCATCACTAATATAAAGATTATAATTCTTTTTGTATTTTGTAACAGAAGATTCAAAGATATTTCTCGTGGTAATAGAGCTAGAGTTAATAACTGAGATGGTATTACTCCAGTCAATACAATGATCATAGTTTTTAACGTGATTTAACAAGGCATTTGATTCTTGTCCCGTTCTTATACCATGTTTAAGTTGCTCAAGTCTAACAGAAAGATCCTTACTAGTCTACCCAACATAAAATTTATCACAATTTCTACATGACACTTTATAGATGCACCTAGGAGAAGTTTCTGGTGAATTCCTGATTAAGATATTCCTTTTGGTATTACTGTTGGTGAAGGCAACATTTACATTAAAGGATATAAGCAACATGGGAAGTAAAGTAAAATTATTATTGAAAGGGAGAACTAAAAGATTCTTGGTGTCAATGGGAGATTTGGGCTCAACTCTATAAAATGATTTCTTTGCTAACTTAAGGGATATATCAATGAAAGATCTAGGGCACTTTAACTTAGATGCAATAAATATATCTTCTTAAATTTATCATCGATAAATTCTGGACTGCACATGCGTAATGCCCTAAGGAACATAGATTGAAATGACGATGAATTAACCCTGTCATGTTGAGATGAGTAATAATGGATATATGAGCATACAATGGTAGGTTTTCTGTATATACTAAACGTAAACTTGTTTCCTTGCCTATGGATCATTTGCTGGGAAATAGTGCAAAAGTCTGGGAGATGTATGAAAGAAAGAGGCAGGAGGTCAAGAGAAAGGTGCAAGATGTGAAAAAGTGGGGAAATGTGAGTTGGGATGAGAGAGTATCATTAAATTTTAGGGAGAATAAAAAGATGTTTTGGAAGGAGGTAAATAAAGTGTGTAAAACAAGAGAACAAATGGGAACATAGGCGAAGGGGGGTAATGGGGAGGTGATAATAAGTAGTAGTGATGTGAGAAGGACATAGAGTGAATTTTTTGAAGGTTTGTTGAATTTGTTAAATGATAGAGTGGTAGATATAGGGTGCTCTGGTCAAGGTGGTGTGCAACGTCAGAGGGTTAGGGAGAATGGATTGGTAAACAGAGAAGAGGTAGTGAAAGCTTTTCGGAAAATGAAAGCCGGTAAGGCGGAGGGTTTGGATGGCATTACAGTGGAATTTATTAAAAAGGGGGTGACTATTGTTGATTGGCTGGTAAGGATATCTGATGTATGTATGGCTCATGGTGAGGTGCCTGAGGACTGGCGGAATCCTTGCATAGTGACATTGTACAAAGGCAAAGGGGATAAAGGTGAGTGTTCAAATTACAGAGGTATAAGTTTGTTGAGCATTCCTGGGAAATTATATGGAAGGGTATTGATTGATAGGGTGAGGGCATGTACAGAGAATCAGATTGGGGAAGAGCAGTGTGGTTTCAGAAGTGGTAGAGGATGTGAGGATCAAGTGTTTGCTTTGAAGAATGTATATGAGAAATACTTAGAAAAACAAATCGATTTGTATGTAGCATTTATGGATCTGGAGAAAGCATATGACAGAGTTGATAGAGATGCTCTGTGGAAGGTAGTAAGAATATATGGTGTGGGAGGCAAGTTGTTGGAAGCAGTGAAAAGTTCTTATCGAGGATGTAAGGCATGTGTACGAATAGGAAGAGAGGAAGTGTTTGGTTCATAATGAATGTCGGTTTGCGACAGGATTGCGTAATGTTTCCATTTATGAATGGGGTTGTTTGGGAGGTAAATTCAAGAGTTTTGGAGTGGCAAGTATGCAGTCTGTTGTGGATGAAAGGGCTTGGGAAGTGAGTCAGTTCTTCGCTGATGATACAGCGCTGGTGGCTGATTTAGGTGAGAAACTGCAGAAGCTGGTGAATGAGTTTGGTAAAGTGTGTGAAAGAAGAAAGCTGAGAGTAAATGTGAATAAGAGCAAGGTTATTAGGCACAGTAGGGTTGAGGGACAAGTCATTTGGGAGGTAAGTATGAATAGAAAAAACTGGAGGAAGTGAAGTGTTTTAGATATATGGGAGTGGATTTGGCAGAGGATGAAAACATGGAAGCGGAAGTGAGTCACAAAAGTGGGGGAGGGGGCGAAAGTTCTGAGAGCGTTGAAAAATGTATGGAAGGCGAGAACATTATCTTGGAAAACAAAGATGTGTATGTTTGAAGGAATAGTGGTTCCAACAATGTTATATGGTTGCAAGGCGTGGGCTATAGATAGGGTTGTGCGGAGGAGGGTGGATGTGTTGGAAACGAGATGTTAGAGGACAATATGTGGTGTGAGGTGGTTTGATCGAGTAAGTAATGAAAGGGTAAGAGAGATGTGTGGAAATAAAAAGAGCGTGGTTGAGAGAGCAGAAGAGGGTGTTTTGAAATGGTTTTGGCACATGGAGAGAATGAGTGAGGAAAGATTGAAAAAGAGGATATATATGTCAGAGGTGGAGGGAACTAGGAAGTGGGAGACCAAATTGGAGGTGGAAGGATGGAGTGAAAAAGATTTTGCGCGGTCGAGGCCTGAACATGCAGGGGGATGAAAGGCGAGCAAGGAATAGTGTAAATCGGAACGATGTGGTATACCGGGGTCGACATGCTGTCAATGGATTGAACCAGGGCATCTGAAGCGTCTGGGGTAAACCATCGAAAGTTCTGTGGTGCCTGAGTGTGGAAAGGGAGCTGTGGTTTCGGTGCATTATTACATGACAGCTAGAGACTGAGTGTCAACGAGTGTGGCCTTTGTTGTCTTTTCCTAGCTCTACCTCGCGCGCGTGTGGGGAGAAGGGGTTGTCATTTCATGTGTGGCGGGGTGGCGATGGAAATGAATAAAGGCAGTAAGTATGAATTATGCATATGTGTATATATGTATATGTGTGTGTATTGTATATATATGTATACGTTGAAATGTATAAGTATGTATATGTGCGTGTGTGGAAGTGTGTGTATATACATGTGCATGTGGATTGTTTGGGCCATTATTTTGTCTGTTTCCTTGCGCTACCTTGCTAACGCGGGAGACAGAGACAAAGTATAATAAAAGAAATATATATATATATATATATATATATATATATATATATATATATATATATATATATATATATATATATATATATATATATTTTTTTTTTTTTTTTTTTTTTTTTTTTTTTGCTTTGTCGCTGTCTCCCGCGTTTGCGAGGTAGCGCAAGGAAACAGACGAAAGAAATGGCCCAACCCACCCCCATACACATGTGTATACATATATATATATGTATATATATATATGTGTATATATATATATATACGAAATGTAATGCAATTAGTATTCAAGGTTGTTGTGTATTATTGTAGGGCAGTTGGTGCATGACGTGAGAGGAACTGGGTGGAGGGTGGCTGGCGACTGGCCCGCTTCAACTACAGAACACACCAAGGGCTCACCACTGTTGAAACTACCCATGTGACCTTGACTGTCACACACACACACACACACACACACACACACACACACACACACACACACGGGGTCAAAGGCTGGTGACTCCTTGGTTCTGGCGGCATCATTGTCACCCGAGGTTATTGTTAACGAGGTCAATGAAAAGAGTGACCTTCGACGTGAGGTGAAGTCTTTGTCCTCCCTACAACCTTCACCAGCACCACTGCCACAACCACAACCAACACCACCATACATATCTCTACCACCTCACCAGCACCACTATCATATATATATATATATATATATATATATATATATATATATATATATATATATATATATATATATATATATATATATATATATATATATATATTATATATATATATATATATATATATATATATATATATATATATATATATATATATATATATATATATATATATATATATATATATATATATATATATATATATATATATATATATATATATATATATATATATCCTAGATGGATTCCACCAATGCATTACGAAGGCATCACATGTGATAACCGAGACGTAAGATATAAAACATCACATGAAAGATATCACATATGATGACTAAAACCTGACACTTCATGACAGACATCACATATGATCGCTGAATATAATAGCAAATAACATTACTGCTACATCACATAAGATAATTAGGACATCATGAATGTTACATCACATGAGTAGGACAACATCATGAATGTTACATCACATGAGTAGGACAACATCATGAATGTTACATCACATAAGATGACTAGGACAACATCATGAATGTTACATCACATAAGATGACTAGGGCAACATCATGAATGTTACATCACATAAGATGAATAAGACAACATCATGAATGTTACATCACATAAGATGACTAGGACAACATCATGAATGTTACATCACATAAGATGACTAGGACAACATCATGAATGTTACATCACATAAGATGACTAGGGCAACATCATGAATGTTACATCACATAAGATGAATAAGACAACATCATGAATGTTACATCACATAAGATGACTAGGACAACATCATGAATGTTACATCACATAAGATAACTAGGACAACATCATGAATGTTACATCACATAAGATGACTAGGACAACATCATGAATGTTACATCACATAAGATAACTAGGGCAACATCATGAATGTTGCATCATATAAGATGACTAGGACAACATCATGAATGTTACATCACATAAGATGACTAGGACAACATCATGAATGTTACATCACATAAGATGACTAGGACAACATCATGAATGTTACATCACATAAGTTAACTAGGACAACATCATGAATGTTACATCACATAAGATAACTAGGGCAACATCATGAATGTTACATCATATAAGATGACTAGGACAACATCATGAATGTTACATCACATAAGATAACTAGGGCAACATCATGAATGTTACATCACATAAGATGACTAGGGCAACATCATGAATGTTACATCACATAAGATGACTAGGGCAACATCATGAATGTTACATCACATAAGATGACTAGGACAACATCATGAATGTTACATCATATAAGATGACTAGGACAACATCATGAATGTTACATCACATAAGATAACTAGGGCAACATCATGAATGTTACATCACATAAGATGACTAGGACAACATCATGAATGTTACATCACATAAGATGACTAGGACAACATCATGAATGTTACATCACATAAGATGACTAGGACAACATCATGAATGTTACATCATATAAGATGACTAGGACAACATCATGAATGTTACATCACATAAGATGACTAGGACAACATCATGAATGTTGCATCATATAAGATGACTAGGACAACATCATGAATGTTACATCACATAAGATAACTAGGGCAACATCATGAATGTTACATCACATAAGATGACTAGGACAACATCATGAATGATGAATGAGATATCATATATGATGACAAGTATAACATATGATGACTGAGACTTGCTCTAAGATGACTGGGACGTGCTATACCATGACTGAGACAGATATATGATGAGTTATGCATCACATAGGATGACTGTATATACCAGGGCCATTTGGTTCATTATCTCATAACACGGAATTATGACACGATTTGTTTAATACTATTTCCGGTAAGAATAAATCAAAATCAATGAGACAAGTGAAATAAGTTTTTCTTATCATTACAGTAAACCCAGCTGTAAAATGGCGTCCTAGCTACGTCTCCTCGTTGTATATCAACTGAGATATATTTCTCTCTTGTGTTTCCCCTGATGATGTGATTATTACACGAAAGTGCACTTGGGAACTTACCGTGTTTCATTTGCCAGTGGACTCATAGGAATATACTTGATCACGCACAAAGTTGTAATCCTTTCCAATATATATATATATATATATATATATATATATATATATATATATATATATATATATATATATATATATATATATATATATATATATATATATATATTTTTATTTTTTATACTTTGTCGCTGTCTCCCGCGTTTGCGAGGTAGCGCAAGGAAACAGATGAAAGAAATGGCCCAACCCCCCCCATACACATGTATATACATACGTCCACACACGCAAATATACATACCTACACAGCTTTCCATGGTTTACCCCAGACGCTTCACATGCCTTGATTCAATCCACTGACAGCACGTCAACCCCGGTATACCACATCGCTCCAATTCACTCTATTCCTTGCCCTCCTTTCACCCTCCTGCATGTTCAGGCCCCGATCACACAAAATCTTTTTCACTCCATCTTTCCACCTCCAATTTGGTCTCCCTCTTCTCCTCGTTCCCTCCACCTCCGACACATATATCCTCTTGGTCAATCTTTCCTCACTCATTCTCTCCATGTGCCCAAACCACTTCAAAACACCCTCTTCTGCTCTCTCAACCACGCTCTTTTTATTTCCACACATCTCTCTTACCCTTACGTTACTCACTCGATCAAACCACCTCACACCACACATTGTCCTCAAACATCTCATTTCCAGCACATCCATCCTCCTGCGCACAACTCTATCCATAGCCCACGCCTCGCAACCATACAACATTGTTGGAACCACTATTCCTTCAAACATACCCATTTTTGCTTTCCGAGATAATGTTCTCGACTTCCACACATTCTTCAAGGCCCCCAGAATTTTCGCCCCCTCCCCCACCCTATGATCCACTTCCGCTTCCATGGTTCCATCCGCTGCCAGATCCACTCCCAGATATCTAAAACACTTCACTTCCTCCAGTTTTTCTCCATTCAAACTCACCTCCCAATTGACTTGACCCTCAACCCTACTGTACCTAATAACCTTGCTCTTATTCACATTTACTCTTAACTTTCTTCTTCCACACACTTTACCAAACTCAGTCACCAGCTTCTGCAGTTTCTCACATGAATCAGCCACCAGCGCTGTATCATCAGCGAACAACAACTGACTCACTTCCCAAGCTCTCTCATCCCCAACAGACTTCATACTTGCCCCTCTTTCCAAAACTCTTGCATTTACCTCCCTAACAACCCCATCCATAAACAAATTAAACAACCATGGAGACACCTCACACCCCTGCCGCAAACCTACATTCACTGAGAACCAATCACTTTCCTCTCTTCCTACACGTACACATGCCTTACATCCTCGATAAAAACTTTTCACTGCTTCTAATAACTTTCCTCCCACACCATATATTCTTAATACCTTCCACAGAGCATCTCTATCAACTCTATCATATGCCTTCTCCAGATCCATAAATGCTACATACAAATCCATTTGCTTTTCTAAGTATTTCTCACATACATTCTTCAAAGCAAACACCTGATCCACACATCCTTTACCACTTCTGAAACCACACTGCTCTTCCCCAATCTGATATATATATATACATATATATATATATATATATATATATATATATATATATATATATATATATATATATATATATATATATATTCTTTCTTTTTTCTTTCAAACTATTCGCCATTTCCCGCGTTAGCGAGGTATCGTTAAGAACAGAGAACTGGGCCTTTGAGGGAATATCCTCACTTGGCCCCCTTCTCTGTTCCTTCTTTTGGAAAATTAAAAAAAGATAATGAGAGGGGAGGATTTCCTGCCCCCCGCTCCCTCCCCTTTTAGTCGCCTTTTACGACACGCAGGGAATACGTGGGAAGTATTCTTTCTCCCCTATCCCCAGGGATAATATATATATATATATATATATATATATATATATATATATATATATATATATATATTTTTTTTTTTTTTTTTTTTTTTTTTATACTTTGTCGCTGTCTCCCGCGTTTGCGAGGTAGCGCAAGGAAACAGACGAAAGAAATGGCCCAACCCCCCCCCATACACATGTACATACACACGTCCACACACGCAAATATACATACCTACACAGCCTTCCATGGTTTACCCCAGACGCTTCACATGCCTTGATTCAATCCACTGACAGCACGTCAACCCCTGTATACCACATCGCTCCAATTCACTCTATTCCTTGCCCTCCTTTCACCCTCCTGCATGTTCAGGCCCCGATCACACAAAATCCTTTTCACTCCATCTTTCCACCTCCAATTTGGTCTCCCTCTTCTCCTCGTTCCCTCCACCTCCGACACATATATCCTCTTGGTCAATCTTTCCTCACTCATTCTCTCCATGTGCCCAAACCATTTCAAAACACCCTCTTCTGCTCTCTCAACCACGCTCTTTTTATTTCCACACATCTCTCTTACCCTTACGTTACTTACTCGATCAAACCACCTCACACCACACATTGTCCTCAAACATCTCATTTCCAGCACATCCATCCTCCTGCGCACAACTCTATCCATAGCCCACGCCTCGCAACCATACAACATTGTTGGAACTACTATTCCTTCAAACATACCCATTTTTGCTTTCCGGGATAATGTTCTCGACTTCCACACATTTTTCAAGGCTCCCAAAATTTTCGCCCCCTCCCCCACCCTATGATCCACTTCCGCTTCCATGGTTCCATCCGCTGACAGATCCACTCCCAGATATCTAAAACACTTCACTTCCTCCAGCCTCTCACCATTCAAACTCACCTCCCAATTGACTTGACCCTCAACCCTACTGTACCTAATAACCTTGCTCTTATTGACATTTACTCTTAACTTTCTTCTTCCACACACTTTACCAAACTCCGTCACCAGCTTCTGCAGTTTCTCACATGAATCAGCCACCAGCGCTGTATCATCAGCGAACAACAACTGACTCACTTCCCAAGCTCTCTCATCCCCAACAGACTTCATACTTGCCCCTCTTTCCAAAACTCTTGCATTTACCTCCCTAACAACCCCATCCATAAACAAATTAAACAACCATGGAGACATCACACACCCCTGCCGCAAACCTACATTCACTGAGAACCAATCACTTTCCTCTCTTCCTACACGTACACATGCCTTACATCCTCGATAAAAACTTTTCACTGCTTCTAACAACTTTCCTCCCACACCATATATTCTTAATACCTTCCACAGAGCATCTCTATCAACTCTATCATATGCCTTCTCCAGATCCATAAATGCTACATACAAATCCATTTGCTTTTCTAAGTATTTCTCACATACATTCTTCAAAGCAAACACCTGATCCACACATCCTCTACCACTTCTGAAACCACACTGCTCTTCCCCAATCTGATGCTCTGTACATGCCTTCACCCTCTCAATCAATACCCTCCCATATAATTTACCAGGAATACTCAACAAACTTATACCTCTGTAATTTGAGCACTCACTCTTATCCCCTTTGCCTTTGTACAACGGCACTATGCAAGCATTCCGCCAATCCTCAGGCACCTCACCATGAGTCATACATACATTAAATAACCTTACCAACCAGTCAACAATACAGTCACCCCCTTTTTTAATAAATTCCACTGCAATACCATCCAAACCTGCTGCCTTGCCGGCTTTCATCTTCCGCAAAGCTTTTACTACCTCTTCTCTGTTTACCAAATCATTTTCCCTAACCCTCTCACTTTGCACACCACCTCGACCCAAACACCCTATATCTGCCACTCTGTCATCAGACACATTCAACAAACCTTCAAAATACTCATTCCATCTCCTTCTCACATCACCACTACTTGTTATCACCTCCCCATTTACGCCCTTTACTGAAGTTCCCATTTGCTCCCTTGTCTTACGCACCCTATTTACCTCCTTCCAGAACATCTTTTTATTCTCCCTAAAATTTACTGATAGTCTCTCACCCCAACTCTCATTTGCCCTTTTTTTCACCTCTTGCACCTTTCTCTTGACCTCCTGTCTCTTTCTTTTATACTTCTCCCACTCAATTGCATTTTTTCCCTGCAAAAATCGTCCAAATGCCTCTCTCTTCTCTTTCACTAATACTCTTACTTCTTCATCCCACCACTCACTACCCTTTCTAAACAGCCCACCTCCCATATATATATATATATATATATATATATATATATATATACTTAATCGCCGTCTCCTGCGTTAGCGAGGTAGCGAAAGGAAACAAACGACGAATGGCCCCACCCACCCACATACACTTGTATAAACATAAACGCCCACACACGCACATATACATACATGTACATTTCAACGTATACATGCTTATATTGACATACATGGGTCTCTCAGTCCGGGTCTGCTCTGATGGGTTACCAGTCTGGCTCTGCTTTCATAGGTTATCAGTCCAAGTCTGCTCTCATGGGTTATCAGTCTGGGTCTGCTCTCATAGGTTTCTCAGTCTGGGTCTGCTCTCATGGGTTACCAGTCCGGGTCTGCTCTCATGGGTTATCAGTCTGGGTCTGCTCTCATGGGTTACCAGTCCGGGTCTGCTCTCATGATTTCTCAGTCTGGCTCTGCTTTCGTGGCCTATCAGTCCGGGTCTGCTCTCATAGGTTACCAGTCCGGGTCTGCTCTCATAGGTTATCAGTCCAGGTCTGCTCTCATAGGTTATCAGTCTGGGTCTGCTCTCATAGGTTTCTCAGTCTGGGTCTGCTCTCATGGGTTATTAGTCCGGGTCTGCTCTCATAGGTTTCTCAATCTGGGTCTGCTCTCATGGGTTACCAGTCTGGGTCTGCTCTCATGGGTTATTAGTCCGGGTCTGCTCTCATAGGTTTCTCAGTCTGGGTCTGCTCTCATGGGTTACCAGTCCGGGTCTGCTCTCATGGCTTATCAATCCGGGTGTGCTCTCATGGGTTATCTGTCCGGTTCTGCTCTTATGGGTTATCAGTCTGGGTCTGCTCTCATGGGTTACCAGTCTGGGTCTGCGCTCATGGGTTGCCAGTCCGGGTCTGCGCTCATGGGTTACCAGTCCGGGTCTGCTCTCATGGGTTACCAATCCGGGTCTACTCTCAGGTTTCTCTGTCTGGTTCTGTTCTCATGGGTTACCAGTCCGGGTCTGCTCTCATGGGTTACCAGTCCGGGTCTGCTCTCATGGGTTATCAGTCTGGGTCTGCTCTCATGGCTTATCAATCCGGGTGTGCTCTCATGGGTTATCAGTCCGGGTCTGCTCGCATGGGTTATCAGTCTGGGTCTGCTCTCATGGGTTACCAGTCTGGGTCTGCTCTCATGGGTTACCAGTCCGGGTCTGCTCTCATGGGTTACCAGTCCAGGTCTGCTCTCATGGGTTACCAGTCCGGGTCTGCTCTCATGGGTTACCAGTCCGGGTCTGCTCTCATGGGTTATCAGTCTGGGTCTGCTCTCATGGGTTATCAGTCTGGGTCTGCTCTCATGGGTTACCAGTCCGGGTGTGCTCTCATGGGTTATCAGTCTGGGTCTGCTCTCATGGGTTATCAGTCCGGGTCTGCTCTCATGGCTTATCAATCCGGGTGTGCTCTCATGGGTTATCAGTCCGGGTCTGCTCTTATGGGTTATCAGTCCGGGTCTGCTCTCATTGGTTATCAGTCCGGGTCTGCTCTCATGGGTTATCAGTCTGGGTCTGCTCTCATGGGTTATCAGTCTGGGTCTGCTCTCATGGGTTACCAGTCCGGGTCTGCTCTCATGGGTTACCAGTCCAGGTCTGCTCTCATGGGTTACCAGTCCGGGTCTGCTCTCATGGGTTACCAGTCCAGGTCTGCTCTCATGGGTTATCAGTCTGGGTCTGCTCTCATGGGTTATCAGTCTGGGTCTGCTCTCATGGGTTACCAGTCCGGGTGTGCTCTCATGGGTTATCAGTCTGGGTCTGCTCTCATGGGTTATCAGTCCGGGTCTGCTCTCATGGCTTATCAATCCGGGTGTGCTCTCATGGGTTATCAGTCTGGGTCTGCTCTCATGGGTTACCAGTCCGGGTCTGCTCTCATGGGTTATCAGTCCGGGTCTGCTCTTATGGGTTATCAGTCCGGGTCTGCTCTTATGGGTTATCAGTCTGGGTCTGCTCGCATGGGTTACCAGTCTGGGTCTGCTCTCATGGGTTACCAGTCCGGGTCTGCTCTCATGGGTTACCAGTCCGGGTCTGCTCTCATGGGTTACTAGTCCGGGTCTGCTCTCATGGGTTACCAGTCCGGGTCTGCTCTCCTGGGTTACCAGTCCGGGTCTGCTCTCATGGGTTACCAGTACGGGTCTGCTCTCATGGGTTACCAGTCCGGGTCTGCTATCATGGGTTACCAGTCCAGGTCTGCTCTCTTGGGTTACCAGTCTGGGTCTGCTCTCATGGGTTATCAGTCTGGGTCTGCTCTCATGGGTTACCAGTCCGGGTCTGCTCTCATTGGTTATCAGTCTGGGTCTGCTCTCATGGGTTATCAGTCCGGGTCTGCTCTCATTGGTTATCAGTATGGGTCTGCTCTCATGGGTTATCAGTCCGGGTCTGCTCGCATGGGTTATCAGTCTGGGTCTGCTCTCATGGGTTACCAGTCTGGGTCTGCTCTCATGGGTTACCAGTCCGGGTCTGCTCTCATGGGTTACCAGTCCGGGAGTCACGTCAGTAGCTGGCCTCTGTACTTCCTCCATGCTATTTCTGTTTTCGTCAAGTACGGTCATGAAAACTGATGGTGATGTTCAATAGTGGGACGCACCAGTGGGACGTACCTGTGGGACGCACCAGTGGGACGCACCAGTGGGACGCACCAGTGGGACGTACCAGTGGGACGTACCAGTGGGACGTACCAGTGGGACGCACCAGTGGGACGCACCAGTGGGACGTACCAGTGGGACGTACCAGTGGGACGCACCAGTGGGACGCACCAGTGGGACGTACCAGTGGGACGCACCAGTGGGACGCACCAGTGGGACGTACCAGTGGGACGTACCAGTGGGACGCACCAGTGGGACGTACCAGTGGGACGCACCAGTGGGACGCACCAGTGGGACGCACCAGTGGGACGTACCAGTGGGACGCACCAGTGGGACGCACCAGTGGGACGCACCAGTGGGAAGCACCAGTTGGACGCACCAGTGGGACGCACCAGTTGGACGCACCAGTGGGAAGCACCAGTTGGACGCACCAGTGGGACGCACCAGTGGGACGCACCAGTGGGACGTACCAGTGGGACGTACCAGTGGGACGCACCAGTGGGACGCACCAGTGGGACGTACCAGTGGGACGTACCAGTGGGACGCACCAGTGGGACGCACCAGTGGGACGCACCAGTGGGACGTACCAGTGGGACGCACCAGTGGGACGCACCAGTGGGACGTACCAGTGGGACGCACCAGTGGGACGCACCAGTGGGACGTACCAGTGGGACGTACCAGTGGGACGCACCAGTGGGACGTACCAGTGGGACGCACCAGTGGGACGCACCAGTGGGACGCACCAGTGGGACGCACCAGTGGGAAGCACCAGTTGGACGCACCAGTGGGACGCACCAGTGGGACGCACCAGTGGGACGCACCAGTGGGACGCACCAGTGGGATGCACCAGTGGGACGTACCAGTGGGACGCACCAGTGGGACGCACCAGTGGGACGCACCAGTGGGACGCACCAGTGGGAAGCACCAGTGGGACGCACCAGTGGGACGTACCAGTGGGACGCACCAGTGGGACGCACCAGTGGGACGCACCAGTGGGAAGCACCAGTGGGACGCACCAGTGGGACGCACCAGTGGGACGCACCAGTGGGACGCACCAGTGGGACGCACCAGTGGGACGCACCAGTGGGACGCACCAGTGGGACGCACCAGTGGGACGCACCAGTGGGATGCACCAGTGGGACGCACCAGTGGGAAGCACCAGTGGGACGCACCAGTGGGACGTACCAGTGGGACGCACCAGTGGGACGCACCAGTGGGACGCACCAGTGGGAAGCACCAGTGGGACGCACCAGTGGGACGCACCAGTGGGACGCACCAGTGGGACGCACCAGTGGGACGCACCAGTGGGACGCACCAGTGGGACGCACCAGTGGGACGCACCAGTGGGACGCACCAACCTTACGTGTGGAAGTCATGCCAATGACAACAAGAATTTATTTTGGCCCTATTTACCACTTGTGTTTACATGGCTTTGGGCACCACAGGTTTCCTGCACCTGAGTGTTTTGTTTATGTTTACCAGTACTGACGACCAATATGAACGACCAATATGAACGACCAATATGGACGACCGATATGGACGACCGATATGGACGACCGATATGGACGACCGATATGGACGACCAATATGGACGACCAATATGGACGACCGATATGGACGACCAATATGGACGACCGATATGGACGACCGATATGGACGACCGATATGGACGACCGATATGGACGACCAATATGGACGACCGATATGGACGACCAATATGGACGACCGATATGGACGACCGATATGGACGACCGATATGGACGACCAATATGGACGACCAATATGGACGACCAATATGAACGACCAATATGGACGACCGATATGGACGACCGACATGGACGACCAATATGGACGACCGATATGGACGACCGATATGGACGACCGATATGGACGACCAATATGGACGACCAATATGGACGACCGATATGGACGACCAATATGGACGACCGATATGGACGACCAATATGGACGACCGATATGGACGACCAATATGGACGACCGATATGGACGACCAATATGGACGACCGATATGGACGACCGATATGGACGACCAATATGGACGACCAATATGGACGACCGATATGGACGACTGATATGGACGACCGATATGGACGACCAATATGGACGACCAATATGGACGACCGATATGGACGACCAATATGGACGACCGATATGGACGACCAATATGGACGACCGATATGGACGACCAATATGGACGACCGATATGGACGACTGATATGGACGACCGATATGGACGACCAATATGGACGACCGATATGGACGACTGATATGGACGACCAATATGGACAGTAAAACGCTGCTCAGGTTGATATCAAAGTTCCCTTGCCACTTGTGAGTTTGTCTACGTTATGTTGAAGCTTTCTCTTGGTAGATTCATTTCCCAGCTTAGTCTCGTCTGCTTATCTTGATATCTTACAACACAGTCCATTGTCAACATCACCAGTGTATATACGAGAGAGAACCGGTGCCAAGACTGATAGCTAGCCTAACCAGGTACCCATTTATCGCCCAGCCCCGAAGGGAGGACGAACAGCTGGGATAGACTGTGGGTCGATTGCTGTGCCAAGCACTGGAATCCATGCAAGCCTGACCTCGGACACGTCCCTCATGTCTCAGTAACACTGACGCTAACCACTCCACCACATGTGTCTCATCACCATTGGTGATTACCATTTGTGATTACTATTTGTGATTACTAGCAGTGTGTGTGTGTGTGTGTGTGTGTGTGTGTGTGTGTGTGTGTGTGTGTGTGTGTGTGTGTGTGTGTGTGTGTGTGTGTGTGTATTAGAGTGTGTGTGTGTGTGTGTGTGTGTGTGTGTGTGTGTGTGTGTGTGTGAGTGTGTGTGTGTGTGTGTGTGTGTGTGTGTGTGTGTGTGTGTGTGTATTAGAGTGTGTGTGTGTGTGTGTGTGTGTGTGTGTGTGTGTGTGTGTGTGTGTGTGTGTGTGTGTGTGTGTGTGTGTGTGTGTGTGTGTGTGTGTGTGTGTGTGTGTGTGTGTGTGTAATCACCATCACTCAGCATTACAAACGTCACCATATCGTTCGTGACAGTGTGTTGCAGTCAGTCACCCACCAGCTGCTGTTGAAGTAACATTTCTCACAGTCTTCCTTGCTGACATCTTTCATAGCTTGGTTGTTAGAGGTGTAGACCCGTCCAGTGCCGGGGTCATTATGGCAGTAACGTCAAGCTACGTCCACCAAACGAGACATCTTGAACTCCTTCCTTCCTCAGGTGTTAATGGTAATCATAACTTCACTTTCACTCAGCATATGATCCAGGTCTTAGCTTCTGGCTCCGCCTTCTGCCACTGTATCTCACGAAGAACTGATCATTGTTGACGTCATCAAACAGATTTAGAAACCTGGGGCTGTGATCAGGTCATCCCTTACTCTTTTTTACCTCTATGATGGGAAAATTAACGGTCTTCAGTGTCTCTCTCAGCTTCTTCATCTGAGGTACCGCCTTTGTTCCTACCCTCTGCTCCCTTCCAATCAGGTCTTGGTGCTTCTGTAAGTGCTTTGACTAAACCTGAGATGCGTATCTTAGTATATATCTGGTATAAGATGTGAACAGACTGCCGAAATTTTCCTTATCCATGACCTTAAACGCTATTCTAATATTGGCCAACACACACTCTGACTCCTTAGCAATTCTCCTGGTATGGAACTCCGTTCACATGTTTGGCATAAAGTCGACTCCCAAGTCTCTCACACGGGTTTCTGTGGTTCATTTCCTGCTAGATAGAAGTCGTACCGTGGCCTTATTTGATTGTGTCTCATCCTCATTACACCGCATTTATCCGGGTAGAATTTCATCAACTTTTCCTCAGACCAGTTATGGAGCTTGTTTAGGTCTCCATGTAAGCCGATATAGTCCTCGTCTTTCCTTACTTCTATCGTGATCTTCTGGCAAGTTATTTGTATAGATTAAGAGGAACAATGGCCCCAGAACTGAACCTTAGGCACGCCATTCGTTACCCTTGCCAATTTCGAGAATGCGTTTCTCACGTGTCCTTTGCTCTCCTCCACTAAAGTAATCTATCCAGTGAAGGGGTCTCCTACTTACTCCTGCTTGAAGAACCAGTTTCTTTACCAGCCGCCTATGTGGATCCGTGTCAAAAGCTTTCTGATAGTTTAGGAACACAAAGCCTAGTCATCCTACTCAATCATGTAAGATGGAACTCACTCTCTCGTAGAAGTCTCTTTGTTGAACAAGAAAGGATAGTGAATGGTGGGATGAAGAAATAAGATTGTTAGTGAAAGAAAAGGGAGAGGCATTTAGACGATTTTTGCAGGGAAGTAGTGTGAATGGCTGGGAGATGTATGATAGAAAGAGGCAGCAGGTCAAGAGAAAGGTGCAAAAGGTGAAACAGAGGGCAAAGGAGAGTTGGGGTGAGGGAGTATCATTGAATTTTGGGGAGAATAAAAAGATATTTTGGAAGGAGGTAAATAAAGTGCGTAAGACAAGAGAACAAATGGGAACATCGGTGAAGGGGGCAACTGGGGAGGTGATAACAAGTAGTGGTGAAGTGAGAGGGAGATGGAGTGAGTATTTTGAAGGCTTGTTGAATGTGTCTGATAATAGAGTGGCAGATATAGGGTTTTTTGGTCAAGGTGGTGTGCAAAGTGAGATGGTTAGGGAGAATGATTTGGTAAACAGAGAAGAGGTAGTGAAAGCTTTGCGGAAGATGAAAGCCGGCAAGGCAGCAGGTTTGGATTGTATTGCATTGGAATTTATTAAAAAAGGGGATGACTGTGTTGTTGACTGGTTGGTGAGGATATTCCCTGTATGTATGGTTCATGAAGTGCCTGAGGATTGGCGGAATGCATGCATAGTGCCATTGTACAAAGGCAAAGGGGATAAAGGTGAGTGTTCAAATTACAGAGGTATAAGTTTGATGAGTATTCCTGGGAAATTATATGAGAGGGTATTGATTGAGTGGGTGAAGGCATGTACAGAGGATCAGATTGGGGAAGAGCAGTGTGGTTTCAAAAGTGGTAGAGGATGTGTGGATCAGGTGTTTGCTTTGAAAAATGTATTGAAAAATGTATGTGAGAAATACTTAGAAAAACAGATGGATTTGTATGTAACATTTATGGATCTGGAGAGGGAATATGACAGAATTGATAGAGATGCTCTGTGGAAGGTATTAAGAGTATATGGTGTGGGAGGTAAGTCGCTAGAAGCAGTGAAAAGTTTTTATCGAGGATGCAAGGCATGTGTACGAATAGGAAGAGAGGAAAGTGATTGGTTCTCGGTGAATGTCGGTTTGCGGCAAGGATGCGTGATGTCTCCTTGGTTGTTTAATTTGTTTATGACTGGGGTTATTAGGGAGGTAAATGCACGAGTTTTGGAGAGGGCCAGTATGCAGTCTGTTGTGGGTGAGAGGGTTTGGGAAGTGAGTCAGTTGTTGTTCGCTGATGATACAGCGCAGGTGGCTGATGCGGGTGAGAAACTGCAGAAGCTGGTGACTGAGTTTGGTAAAGTGTGTGAAATAAGAAAGCTGAGAGTAAAGGTGAACAAGAGCAAGTGAATGTGAATAAGAACAAGGTTATTAGGTACAGTAGGGTTGGGGAACAAGTCAATTGGCAGGTAAGTTTGAATGGAGAAAAACTGGAGTAAGAGAAGCGTTTTAGATATCTGGGAGTGGATTTGGCAGCGGATGGAACCATGGAACAGGCAGTGAGTCATAGGTTGGAGAAGGGGGCGAAAGTTCTGGGAGCGTTGAAAAATGTGTGGAGGGGGAGAACATTATCTCGGAAAGCAAAAATGGATATGTTTGAAGGAATAGTGGTTCCAACAATGTTATGTGGCGTGGGCTATAGATAGAGTTGTGAGGAGGAGGGTGGATGTGTTGGAAATTAGATGTTTGAGGAAAATATGTGGTGTGAGGTGGTTTGACCGAGTAAGTAATGAAAGGGTAAGAGAGATGTGTGGAAATAAAGAGTGCGGTTGAGAGAGCAAAAGAGGGTGTTTTGAAATGGTTTGGTCGCATGGGGAGAATGAGTGAGAAAAGATTGACAGAGGATATATGTGTCGGAGGTGGAGGGAACGAGGAGAAGTGGGAGACCAAATTGGAGGTGGACGGATGGAGTGAAAAATATTTTGAGCGATCGGGGCCTGAACATGCAGGAAGGTGAAAGGCGTGCAAGGAATAGAGTGAATTGGAACGATGTGGTATACCGGAGTCAACGTGCTATCAATGGATTGAACCAGGGCATGTAAAGCGTTTGGGGTAAACCATGGAAAGTTCTGTGGGGCCTGGATGTGGGAAGGGAGCTGTGGTTTAGGTGTATTATACCTGACAGCTAGAGACTGAGTGTGAACAAATATGGCCTCGCGCGCTTGCGAAGGGAGAGGTTGTCATTTCATGTGTGGTGGGGTGGCGACGAGAATGAATAAAGGCAGCAAGTATGAATTATGTACATGTGTATATATATATATGTATGTATGTATATATATATATATATATATATATATATATATATATATATATATATATATATATATATATATATATATATATATATATATATATATATATATACATACGTTAAAATGTCTAGGTATGTACATGTGCGTGTGTGAAAATGTATGTATATACATGTGTATGCGGGTGGGTTGGGCCATTCTTTCGTGTGTTTCCTTGCGCTACCTCCCTAACGCAGGAGACAGCGACAAAGGACAATAGAATATATATATATATATATATATATATATATATATATATATATATATATATATATATGTAAACGCGGGAGACAGCGACAAAGCAAAATAAATAAATATAAATAAATATATATATATATATATATATATATATATATATATATATATATATATATATATTTCTGTGGTTTCAGAAGTGGTAGAGGATGTGTGGATCAGGTGTTTGCTTTGAAGAATGTATGTGAGAAATACTTAGAATAGCAAATGGATTTGTATGTAGCATTTATGGATCTGGAGAAGGCATATGATAGAGTTGATAGAGATGCTCTGTGGAAGGTATTAAGAAATTATGGTGTGGGAGGCAAGTTGTTAGAAGCAGTGAAAAGTTTTTATCGAGGATGTAAGGCATGTGTACGTGTAGGAAGAGAGGAAAGTGATTGGTTCTCAGTGAATGTAGGTTTGCGGCAGGGGTGTGTGATGTCTCCATGGTTGTTTAATTTGTTTATGGATGGGGTTGTTAGGGAGGTGAATGCAAGAGTTTTGGAAAGAGGGGCAAGTATGAAGTCTGTTGGGGATGAGAGAGCTTGGGAAGTGAGTCAGTTGTTGTTCGCTGATGATACAGCGCTGGTAGCTGATTCATGTGAGAAACTGCAGAAGCTGGTGACTGAGTTTGGTAAAATGTGTGAAAGAAGAAAGTTAAGAGTAAATGTGAATAAGAGCAAGGTTATTAGGTACAGTAGGGTTGAGGGTCAAGTCAACTGGGAGGTTAGTTTGAATGGAGAAAAACTGTAGGAAGTGAAGTGTTTTAGATATCTGGGAGTGGATCTGGCAGCGGATGGAACCATGGAAGCGGAAGTGGATCATAGGGTGGGGGAGGGGGAGAAAATTCTGGGAGCCTTGAAGAATGTGTGGAAGTCGAGAACATTATCTTGGAAAGCAAAAATGGGTATGTTTGAAGGAATAGTGGTTCCAACAATGTTGTCTGTTTGCGAGGCGTGGGCTATGGATAGAGTTGTGCGCAGGAGGATGGATGTGCTGGAAATGAGATGTGTGAGGACAATGTGTGGTGTGAGGTGGTTTGATCGAGTAAGTAACGTAAGGGTAAGAGAGATGTGTGGAAATAAAAAGAGCGTGGTTGAGAGAGCAGAAGAGGGTGTTTTGAAATGGTTTGGGCACATGGAGAGAATGAGTGAGGAAAGATTGACCAAGAGGATATATGTGTCGGAGGTGGAGGGAACGAGAAGAGGGAGACCAAAGTGGAGGTGGAAAGATGGAATGAAAAAGATTTTGTGTGATCGGGGCCTGAACATGCAGGAGGGTGAAAGGATGGCAAGGAATAGATTGAATTGGATCGATGTGGTATACCGGGGTTGACGTGCTGTCAGTGGATTGAATCAGGGCATGTGAAGCGTCTGGGGTAAACCATGGAAAGCTGTGTAGGTATGTATATTTGCGTGTGTGGACGTATGTATATACATGTGTATGGGGGTGGGTTGAGCCATTTCTTTCGTCTGTTTCCTTGCGCTACCTCGCAAACGCGGGAGACAGCGAAAAAGAAAAAAAAAAAAAATATATATATATATATATATATATATATATATATATATATCTATATATATATATATATATATATATATATATATATATATATATATATATATATATATATATATATATATGGGAGCGGGGGGCTGGAAATCCTCCCCTCTCGTTTTTTTTTTTTTTTTTTTTTTTTTTTTTTTTTTTTTTTCCAAAAGAAGGAACAGAGAACGAGGCCAGGTGAGGATATTCCCTCAGAGGCCCAGTCCTCTGTTCTTAACGCTACCTTGCTAACGCGGGAAATGGCGAATAGTATGAAAGAAAGAAATATATATATATATATATATATATATATATATATATATATATATATATATATATATATATATAT
Source organism: Panulirus ornatus (assembly GCF_036320965.1). Classification (NCBI taxonomy): domain Eukaryota; kingdom Metazoa; phylum Arthropoda; class Malacostraca; order Decapoda; family Palinuridae; genus Panulirus; species Panulirus ornatus. The sequence goes on from NC_092233.1 coordinate 38,440,983, forward strand.
ATATATACAACAACCATACAACATTGTTGGAACCACTATTCCTTCAAACATACCCATTTTTGCTTTCCGAGATAATGTTCTCGACTTCCACACATTCTTCAAGGCCCCCAGAATTTTCGCCCCCTCCCCCACCCTATGATCCACTTCCGCTTCCATGGTTCCATCCGCTGCCAGATCCACTCCCAGATATCTAAAACACTTCACTTCCTCCAGTTTTTCTCCATTCAAACTCACCTCCCAATTGACTTGACCCTCAACCCTACTGTACCTAATAACCTTGCTCTTATTCACATTTACTCTTAACTTTCTTCTTCCACACACTTTACCAAACTCAGTCACCAGTTTCTGCAGTTGCTCACATGAATCAGCCACCAGCGCTGTATCATCAGCGAACAACAACTGACTCACTTCCCAGGCTCTCTCATCCCCAACAGACTTCATACTTGCCCCTCTTTCTAAAAATCTTGCATTTACCTCCCTAACAACCCCATCCATAAACAAATTAAACAATCATGGAGACATCACACACCCCTGCCGCAAACCTACATTCACTGAGAACCAATCACTTTCCTCTCTTCCTACACGTACACATGCCTTACATCCTCGATAAAAACTTTTCACTGCTTCTAACAACTTTCCTCCCACACCATATATTCTTAATACCTTCCACAGAGCATCTCTATCAACTCTATCATATGCCTTCTCCAGATCCATAAATGCTACATACAAATTCATTTGCTTTTCTAAGTATTTCTCACATACATTCTTCAAAGCAAACACCTGATCCACACATCCTCTACCACTTCTGAAACCACACTGCTCTTCCCCAATCTGATGCTCTGTACATGCCTTCACCCTCTCAATCAATACCCTCCCATATAATTTACCAGGAATACTCAACAAACTTATACCTCTGTATATATATATATATATATGTTTGAGGACAATGTGTGGTGTGAGGTGGAAAGATGGAGTGAAAAAGATTTTGTGTGATCGGGGCCTGAACATGCAGGAGGGTGAAAGGAGGGCAAGGAATAGAGTGAATTGGAGCGATGTGGTATACCGGGGCTGACGTGCTGTCAGTGGATTGAATCAAGGCATGTGAAGCGTCTGGGGTAAACCATGGAAAGCTGTGTAGGTATGTATATTTGCGTGTGTGGACGTGTGTATGTACATGTGTATGGGGGGGGTGTGGCCATTTCTTTCGTCTGTTTCCTTGCGCTACCTCGCAAACGCGGGAGACAGCGACAAAGTATAAAAAAAAAAAAAAAAAAAAAATATATATATATATATATATATATATATATATATATATACATATATATATATATATATATATATATATATATATATATATATATATATATATATATAAGCAGAAAATGGGCCATAATTAACATTTGCAAGCAATGTACGTGACAGACCTTGATGCCACTTGATATCAGGAAATTCAGTTGGTACAAAAATGTAAATTATATATGTTGCTGTTGCTTCCACGATGACTCAGCGAGGAAACCAATGCCAATAAATCTATTTATAAAATGTTATTTTGTAATTCGCTTCAGTGAATCTTCTTAATGCAGCAATCATTTATGGGACATTTTTTCCATATAGTTTCTCAATTTCCCGCGTTACCGAGGGATTACCAGGAGCACAGCAAGAAATGGCCTCATTCGCTCACATTCACTCTATATTCATTGCTCTGGAACCACGACGCACTATCCACAACCAGACCCCACAGTCCTATCCATGGTTCCCCTCGACTGCTTCATATACCCTGGTTTTCCTTTTCACCTCCACTTCTGACATGCACTCCCTCTTAGTCATCCTCTCCTCACTCATCCTATCCATAAGTCCAATGCATTTCAGTGCACCTTTTTCAGCTCTCATATATGTTCCTCTCACTACCACACTCCTCTTACACTATCATTCTTTATTCGATCAAACCTGCCCACAACACACATTCTCCTCAAACGTTTCATTTCCAACACATCCAACTTCTTTTCCACAATGCCGCCTAAGGTTCATTTTGGTCTCGCATCAATACAACATCGTTGGGACTACAATACCGTCAAAAATTGCTATATTTATCCGTAAAGACAGTGACCATTCTTTTCACACACATTCCTCAGTGCACCAAGGACTTGGGACTCACTTCAGCCCCCTTTGGTTCTAATCGTTGCTATGTTCCCTCCAAGGTTCGTGAAGCGCTACACATTCTCTAAGATCTCCATTCAAACTCACACACAACATAACTTGTCTCTCATCACAGCTAAACCTCATAAAATCATTTAATCTCAAGTTCTTCCTTTCACACACTCTCTCAAACTCAGTTTCTTATTCAGTTCTGTCTCCAGCTCTGTGTTGTTAGCAAACAACAAGTGGCTCATCCCCCCCCCCCCTCCCTTCCCAAGCAGTTTGCATACCTCTTACTCTCCAAGACACATTCACCTCAACAATAAGGGTGACATCACACATCCCTGACACAGTGTCATCCTCCCCTGAAACCATTCTCCCACTTCTCTACCTACTCGCGCAAACCATTCTCTCACTTCTCTACCTACTCGCGCAAACCATTCTCCCACTTCTCTACCTACTCGCGCAAACCATTCTCTCACTTCTCTACCTACTCGCGCAAACCATTCTCCCACTTCTCTACCTACTCGCGCAAACCATTCTCCCACTTCTCTACCTACTCGCGCAAACCATTCTCCCACTTCTCTATCTACTCGCGCACACGCCTTAGTCCTTTGATAAAAACTTTTCACTGCTTATAGCAGCTTTCATCTCACACCATATATTCTTAAGGCCTCCCATACAGCATCTCTATCAATCTTATCATATGCTTTCTCCAGATCCATAAATGCCACATACAATTCCTTCTGTTTCTCCCAGGATTTCTTCCACACCTGATTCACAATCCTCTACCACTCCTGAACCCACACTGTTCCTCCCCAGTCTGAAGCTCTGTGCATTCCTTCACCCTCTCAATCGCCATTTTACAATACAACTTACTAGGGACACTCAACAAACTAATACCTTTGTAATCTGAACGTTCTCTTGTTCCTCTTGCCTTCATACAGGCCAGTCCTCAGGTACCTCACCCAGGTCCATAAACACGGTGAAAATTCTAACCAAACAACACAACCGCCCATTTTTCAAGAGATTCTACTTCACTCTTTATCTTACGCAAGACTTTCACCAATTCTTCTTTTTTCTCCAAACCACTTTCCATGACTCTCTCACTTCGCATACCCACCGTGCAAAATGCCCTGCATCTGCCACCAGGTCAAAATACTCAATCCATCTCCTCTTCACCTCACTTCTAACTATTAGTACTTCCCCGCTTGCCCCCTTTACCGACTTTCCCAAAAGTTCTTTCGTTTTTCTCACATTATCAAGCCTCTTGCAAAACATCCTCTTCCTGAAGTTTGCTGATACTCGCTCACCCAAACTCAGTTTCAACCTAGCACCTTCCTGTCTACCTCGTGCCGCTTTCTTTGTGCATCTCCCAGTCACTTGCACCACTTCCCTGCATTTAACACCCACACACCTCTCTTTCTTCTTTCACTAGCAGCTTAACTTTCCCATTCCACCAATCATTACATTTTCTCACCTGTCCTCCTTCCACCTTCTCTATGTCCCTTGCTTCTCTCGCACACGTAGATATCTCCCAAGCTTCACCCACTCACTTAGCTTTGTTTATCCTCACCTTTTGCTATTCTGCATTCAATCTGGCTTGGTATTTCTTCCCAAGAGTCTCTTTTCCAAGCTCTTTCATTTTCACAACCCTCTTCTGACCCATATAATTCTATCTTTTCCTAAATCCTCTACAAGTATTCACTCTCCTCACCACCAGACGGTCAAACATCCCATCATCTGCAACTCAACACATTCTCACCCAAGAATCTCTCCTCTGAGATGGCTTCAACTATCCACAGTCCCCACTCCCGCACAGAACTAGTGAATATAGACATCAACAAACATGTTCGACAGTGTCTTCCGACACATCCTCGCACAAAATGATACTTAACGCCACCCACTACAACAGTGACAATCAATTAGTACGTTATCCACATATGCTCCCACAACCTATTTCCAACTCCACCATGTATACTTGCATAAGTCCCTCTTTTTAAACCAAGAATTTTCAACCACTAGTCCTTTTTCAGCAAACACCTTCACGAACTGTTCACCATTCTCCTTCACAGCAGCGGATTCCTCTGCCTTTCAGTTATTCCCTCAACTGCTACATTACCCTTGTATCAAAACTACTGACACAGTCATTCATATTCTACCAAAACACTTACCTCTCATCCTTAATCCTTTCATTTACAGGTGCAAAAGCACTAATAATCACCCACCTCTTGTAAGCTACTGTCGTTTTTACCCACATCAGTCTGCAGTTCACTTCCTTACACTTTTTCACATACCTCAACAAATGCTGCCTTAGCATTGCTGCTACCCCCTCCTTAGCTCTCGCCCTCACACTGATCTCTGCCATACACTCAAGATATTCCTCTTGTATTTTTCCACTTTTCCCTTTAATTCTGTTTCCTCTCCTCAAACCTACTACCTATCTTTCCCTTCTTCTCATCTTGGTTACATCCACACACATTCAGACACTCCAGCCTGAGCCTTCAAGTAGGATAAGCCCTTCTTGCTTGGCTTCTTCTCCTGATCCAACTTTTGGACAGTGATAATACGAGGAGGGGAGAGGTTCGAGCCCGCCGCTCTCACCCTCTTTAGTCACCTTTTACGACACGCAGGGAACATGTGGGGAGAATTCCTGCGCCCCTCTTCCCTGGGATATGAAAGAACTACTAACAAAGAAGACTTGATAAACACGAAATAAGATTCATGTTAGATGACCTGAAAGTACAGTACACGCCATTTCTTTCCCACACACGACTAAAGAATCAGTTTCAGTAATGCAAGAGACCAATTCATTGATAATATACAATATTACATAAGATATCACCCTAGATTACATATCACAGGGAAGTGTTATGCATGATCAACTAGAAAAGAAAACAAAAGAAAATCAAGGTACTTACAAAATCAAGGTACTTACAAAATCAAGGTACTTACAAAAGTGTTTGCTAAGATATCTGAAGAAAATGATCGTGAATTTTCTTCAGAAATACACGTAACCTGCTGAACAAGGTACAGCTGCTGCTGAGCAAGGTACAGCTGCTGCTGAACAAGGTACAGCTGCTGCTGAACAAGGTACAGCTGCTGCTGAGCAAGGTACAGCTGCTGCTGAACAAGGTACAGCTGCTGCTGAACAAGGTACAGCTGCTGCTGAACAAGGTACAGCTGCTGCTGAGCAAGGTACAGCTGCTGCTGAGCAAGGTACGGCTGCTGCTGAGTAAAGTACAGCTGCTGCTGAGCAAGGTACGGCTGCTGCTGAACAAGGTACAGCTGCTGCTGAGCAAGGTACGGCTGCTGCTGAGTAAAGTACAGCTGCTGCTGAGCAAGGTACGACTGCTGCTGAACAAGGTACAGCTGCTGTTGAACAAGGTACAGCTGCTGCTGAGCAAGGTACAGCTGCTGCTGAGCAAGGTACAGCTGCTGCTGAGCAAGGTACGGCTGCTGCTGAGTAAAGTACTGCTGCTGCTGAGTAAAGTACCGCTGCTGCTGAGTAAAGTACAGCTGCTGCTGAACAAGGTACAGCTGCTGCTGAGCAAGGTACAGCTGCTGCTGAGCAAGGTACGGCTGCTGCTGAGTAAGGTACAGCTGCTGCTGAGCAAGGTACAGCTGCTGCTGAGGAAGGAACTGCTGCTGCTGAGCAAGGTACGGCTGCTGCTGAGCAAGGTACAGCTGCTGCTGAGTAAAGTACAGCTGCTGCTGAGCAAGGTACAGCTCCTGCTGAGCAAGGTACGGCTGCTGCTGAGCAAGGTACAGCTGCTGCTGAGTAAGGTACAGCTGCTGCTGAGTAAAGTACAGCTGCTGCTGAGCAAGGTACAGCTGCTGCTGAGCAAGGTACAGCTGCTGCTGAGCAAGGTACAGCTGCTGCTGAGCAAGGTACGGCTGCTGCTGAGCAAGGTACAGCTGCTGCTGAGCAAGGTACGGCTGCTGCTGAGCAAGGTACAGCTGCTGCTGAGTAAGGTACAGCTGCTGCTGAGCAAGGTACAGCTGCTGCTGAGCAAGGAACAGCTGCTGCTGAGCAAGGTACAGCTGCTGCTGAGCAAGGAACAGCTGCTGCTGAGCAAGGTACAGCAGAAATATATGTATTGAGATAATAAGATGGTACATGTGTATATTCGTTCAAGTTATCATCATTAAGTAAATCATTGTCATTTCCTGAAGCAATATATAAAGTTTGTAGGTTAAGTTTGGATGTGAAGTGATCTTGTTTGGCAGTTTAGGAAACAGAACTGGAGACGTGGGGAGTTACTGGGAACATTTCATAACCTCTCATTACTCGACCAGACATAGTGCAGCCTCGACCAGACATAGTGCAGCCTCGACCAGACATAGTGCAGCCTCGACCAGACATAGTGCAGCCTCGACCAGACACAGTGCAGCTGCCCTGGTTGAATGACTGGAGGCAGCTGGACCATCACGGGTCTTCCTTCGTGTGTCCTGACCACCTGTGGCCTGGTCGCATGTATTCTCATGGTCTTCTGCTGCCTCTGTAACCACCAGGAAGATGTTGCTGCCTCTCAGCTGTGTCTTATGGCCAACTGCTGGTCCCAAGACTGAAGCAAGAATAACTCTAAGATTGAGATAACAAAAAAGCCACCTAAGGTTGATAATATGTTCTCTACGAAGAATGTTATATACCTTGTTGACCGCCGGTGGTTCCCTCTGGTTGAGGAACATGAAAACAGCCACCTGTGGAGGGTGCCACATTGTGAGATGATATGTCATCACTATGTAAGATAACGTACCAGTAAACAGGCAAGTTACAATGCTGAGTACTGCGGCATACGCTGGAAACTGTTGTACCAGAACGTAAAGTGACGTTAGAAAGCAAATATGGAATACGATCATATTGTGAGGTAACGAATAGATTTCTACAGCGAATGGCATTACCTCTCTAACTGTACCACCTGCTACTCTCACATTACCTCCCTGTATGTACCAGCTGCTACTCTCACATTACCTCCCTGTATGTACCAGCTGCTACTCTCACATTACCTCCCTGTATGTACCAGCTGCTGCTCTCACATTACCTCCCTGTATGTACCAGCTGCTGCTCTCACATTACCTCCCTGTATGTACCAGCTGCTGCTCTCACATTACCTCCCTGTATGTACCAGCTGCTGCTCTCACATTACCTCCCTGTATGTACCAGCTGCTACTCTCACATTACCTCCCTGTATGTACCAGCTGCTACTCTCACATTACCTCCCTGTATGTACCAGCTGCTACTCTCACATTACCTCCCTGTATGTACCAGCTGCTACTCTCACATTACCTCCCTGTATGTACCAGCTGCTACTCTCACATTACCTCCCTGTATGTACCAGCTGCTACTCTCACATTACCTCCCTGTATATACCAGCTGCTGCTCTCACATCAGTAGTGGTTTATCATCTGGAACAGTTATCATGTGATGGTGGGTGTGTGTCAGGTGGTGGTGAAGAAAGCTTTCACGACCGGACTGGACTGATAATAATTTCACTTTGCTTCCCATGTTGCTTAAATACTTTAATGTAAATGTTGCCTTTAGCAACAATAATACTATAAAGAATATCTTAATCAGGAATTCACCAGAAAATTCTCTTGGTTGCATCTATAAAGGTCCTTGTGATAAAACTGTGATAAATTCTATGTTGGTCAGACTGGTAAGGATCTTTCTGTTAGACGTCAGCAACATAAATATAGTATAAGAACGGGACAAGAATCAAATGCCTTGTTTAGTTATGTTAAAAACTATGATCATTGTATTGACTGGAGTAACGCCATCTCAGTTGTTAACTCTAACTCTATTACCAAGAGAAATATCATTGAATCTTCTATAATTAAATACACAAAGAATTATAATCTTAATATTAGTGATGGTCTATACAAATTAGATAACTTTATTGTTGATAAGATTTGTAAAATGATAAGTTTATGAACGCTCGTTGTATGTTTTGGACAATCACATGTTTACCAAATGGCGTCCTAGCTTCGTCTCTTCGATGTATATCAACTGACTGTTATATTTCTCTTGTGTCTCCTTCTATAATTAAATACACAAAGAATTATAATCTTAATATTAGTGATGGTCTATACAAATTAGATAACTTTATTGTTGATAAGATTTGTAAAATGATAAGTTTATGAACGCTCGTTGTATGTTTTGGACAATCACATGTTTACCAAATGGCGTCCTAGCTTCGTCTCTTCGATGTATATCAACTGACTGTTATATTTCTCTTGTGTCTCCCCTGATGATGTGATTATTGCACGAAAGTGCACTTGGGAACTTTTCGTGTTTCATTTTCCCCGTGGACTCATAGGAATATCTTGATCACGCGCAAAATTGTGATCCTTTCCAATATATATATATATATATATATATATATATATATATATATATATATATATATATATATATATATATATATATATATTCATTTATTTTGCTATTTCATATTTATTTTGCTTTGTCGCTGTCTCCCGCTTTAGCGAGGTAGCGCAAGGAAACAGACGAAAGAATGGCCCAACCCACCCACATACACATGTATATACATACACGTTCACACACGCAAATATACATACCTATACATCTCAACGTATATATATATATATATATATATATATATATATATATATATATATATATATATATATATATATATATATATATATATATATATATATATATATATATATATATATATATATATATATATATGTACATAATTCATACTGTCTGCCTCTATCCATTCCCATCGCCATCCTGCCACATATGAAATAACAACCCCCTCCCCCCTCATGTGCGCGAGGTAGCGCTAGGAAGACAACAAAGGCCCCATTCGTTCACACTCAGTCTCTAGCTGTCATGTAATAATGCACCGAAACCACAGCTCCCTTTCCACATCCAGGCCCCACAAAACTTTCCATGGTTTACCCCAGACGCTTCACATGCCCTGGTTCAATCCACTGACAGCACAGCGACCTCGGTATACCACATCGTTCCAATTCACTCTATTCCTTGTACGCCTTTC
>NC_092233.1:38455149-38470149 GCF_036320965.1 Panulirus ornatus
ACCATGAATCATACATACAATAAATAACCTTACCAACCAGTCAACAATACAGTCACCCCCTTTTTTAATAAATTCCAATGCAATGCCATCCAAACCCACCGCTTTGCCGGCTTTCATCTTCCACAAAGCTTTTACTACCTCTTCTCTGTTTACCAAATCATCCTCCCTAACCCTCTCAATTTGCACACCACCTCAACCAAAACACCTTATATCTGCCACTCTGTCATCAAACACATTCAACAAACCTTCAAAATACTCACTCCATCTCCTCACATCACCACTACTTGTCATCAACTCCCCAGTAGCCCACTTCACTGAAGGTCCCATTTGTTCCCTTGTCTTACGCACTTTATTTACCTCCTTCCAGAACATCTTTTTATTCTCCCTAAAATCTAATGATACTCTCTCACCCAAACTCTCATTTGCCCTCTTTTTCACTTTTTGCACCTTTCTCTTGACCTCCTGCCTCTTTCTTTTATACATCTCCCACTCAATTGCATTATTTCCCTGCAAAAATCGTCCAAATGCCTCTCTCTTCTCTTTCACTAACAATCTTACTTCTTCATCCCACCTCTCACTACCCTTTCTAATCAACCCACCTCCCACGCTTCTCATGCCACAAGCATCTTTTGCGCAAGCCATCACTGTTTCCCTAAATACATCCCATTCCTCCCCCACTCCCCTTACCTCCTTTGTTCTCAACTTTTTCCATTCTGTACTCAATCTCTCATGGTACTTCCTCAAACAAGTCTCCTTCCCAAGCTCACTTACTCGCACCGCTCTCTTCACCCCAACATTCTCTTCTTTTCTGAAAAGCTCTACAAATCTTCACCTTAGCCTCCACAAGATAATGATCAGACATCCCTCCAGTTGCACCTCTCAGTACATTAACATCCAAAAGTCTCTCTATCGCGCGTCTATCAATTAACACGTAATCCAGTAACGCTTTCTGGCCATCTCTCCTACTTACATACGTATACTTATGTATATATCTCTTTTTAAACAAGGTATTCCCAATCACCAGTCCTTTTTCAGCACATAAATCTTCAAGCTCTTCACCATTTCCATTTACAACATTGAACACCCCATGTATACCAATTATTCCCTCAACTGCCACATTACTCACCTTTGCATTCAAATCATCCATCACTATAACCCGGTCTTGTGCATCAAAACCACTAACACACTCATTCAGCTGCTCCCAAAAGACTTGCCTCTCATGATCTTTCTTCTCATGCCCAGGTGCATATGCACCAATGATCACCCATCTCTCTCCATCAACTTTCAGTTTTACCCATATCAATCTAGAGTTTACTTTCTTGCACTCTATCACATACTCCCACCAGTCCTGTTTCAGGAGTAGTGCTACTCCTTCCCTTACTCTTGTCCTCTCACTAACCCCTGACTTTACTCCCAAGACATTTCCAAGCCACTCTTCCCCTTTACCCTTGAGCTTCGTTTCACTCAGAGCCAAAACATCCAGGTTCCTTTCCTCAAACATATTACCTATCTCTCCTTTTTTCTCATCTTGGTTACATCCACACACATTTAGACACCCCAATCTGAGCCTTCGAGGAGGATGAGCACTCCCCGCGTGACTCCTTCTTCTGTTTCCCCTTTTAGAGAGTTAAAATACAAGGAGGGGAGGGCTTCTAGCCCCCCGCTCCCATCCCCTTTAGTCGCCTTCTACGGCACGTGAGGAATGCGTGGGAAGTATTCTTTCTCCCATATCCCCTGGGATGATATATATATATATATATATATATATATATATATATATATATATATATATATATATATATATATATATATATATATATATATATATATATATATATATATATATATATATATATATATATATATATATATATATATATATATATATATATATATATATCTATATATATATATATATATATATATATATATATATATATATATATATATATATATATATATATATATATATATATATATATATATATAGGTGAGGATGTTCCCTCAAAGGCCCAGTCCTCTGTTCTTAACGCTACCTCGCTATCGCGGGAAATAGCGAATAGTATGAAAAAAAAAAAAAAATATATATATATATATATATATATATATATATATATTTTTTTTTTTTTTTATTATACTTTGTCGCTGTCTCCCGCGTTTGCGAGGTAGCGCAAGGAAACAGACGAAAGAAATGGCCCAACCCCCCCCATACACATGTATATACATACGTCCACACACGCAAATATACATACCTACACAGCTTTCCATGGTTTACCCCAGACGCTTCACATGCCTTGATTCAATCCACTGACAGCACGTCAACCCCGGTATACCACATCGCTCCAAATCACTCTATTCCTTGCCCTCCTTTCACCCTCCTGCATGTTCAGGCCCCGATCACACAAAATCTTTTTCACTCCATCTTTCCACCTCCAATTTGGTCTCCCTCTTCTCCTCGTTCCCTCCACCTCCGACACATATATCCTCTTGGTCAATCTTTCTTCACTCATTCTCTCCATGTGCCCAAACCACTTCAAAACACCCTCTTCTGCTCTCTCAACCACGCTCTTTTTATTTCCACACATCTCTCTTACCCTTACGTTACTCACTCGATCAAACCACCTCACACCACACATTGTCCTCAAACATCTCATTTCCAGCACATCCATCCTCCTGCGCACAACTCTATCCATAGCCCACGCCTCGCAACCATACAACATTGTTGGAACCACTATTCCTTCAAACATACCCATTTTTGCTTTCCGAGATAATGTTCTCGACTTCCACACATTCTTCAAGGCTCCCAGAATTTTCGCCCCCTCCCCCACCCTATGATCCACTTCCGCTTCCATGGTTCCATCCGCTGCCAGATCCACTCCCAGATATCTAAAACACTTCACTTCCTCCAGTTTTTCTCCATTCAAACTCACCTCCCAATTGACTTCACCCTCAACCCTACTGTACCTAATAACCTTGCTCTTATTCACATTTACTCTTAACTTTCTTCTTTCACACACTTTACCAAACTCAGTCACCAGCTTCTGCAGTTTCTCACATGAATCAGCCACCAGCGCTGTATCATCAGCGAACAACAACTGACTCACTTCCCAAGCTCTCTCATCCCCACCAGACTTCATACTTGCCCCTCTTTCCAAAACTCTTGCATTTACCTCCCTAACAACCCCATCCATAAACAAATTAAACAACCATGGAGACATCACACACCCCTGCCGCAAACCTACATTCACTGAAAACCAATCACTTTCCTCTTTTCCTACACGTACACATGCCTTACATCCTCGATAAAAACTTTTCACTGCTTCTAACAACTTTCCTACGACCTCTTATTCTACACATTCTTCAATGCTCCCAGAACCTTCGCCCCCTCATCCACCGTGTGTCTCACTTCCGCTTCCATGGTTCCATTTGCTGCCATATCCACTCGCAGATATCTAAAACACTTCACTTCCTTCTTTCCCTCTACTTTCCTAAATCTAAAAACTTTTTTTTATTCACATTTACTCTCAGACTTCCTTCTTTTACATACTCTCCAAAACTCAGTCACCAACTTTTGCAATTTCTCACTCGAATCAGCCACTAATTCTGTGTCAGCAGCAGACAACACCTGACTCTCTTCCCAGGCACCTCTCATCCCTTACAGGATGCATATTCGCCCCTCTCTCGAAGACTCTCTCATTTATCTCCCTCACCCCCTTCCATAGATATATCAAACAGCCACGGTGACATCACACACCACTACCGCAGACCGACCTTCGCTTAGAACCATTCATTCTCCTCACTTCCTACTCGTACACACGACTTACACACTTGATAAAAGCTTCTCACTGCTTCTAGCAGCTTTCGTCCCACATCATCTGTTTTCAAGACCTTCCACGATGCAGTTCTATCAACCTTATCATATGCTCTCACTAGATCAATAAATGTCACACACAAATCCCTCTGTTTCTTTAAGTATTTCTCACATACATTCTTAAAGTAAAGACGATCTGCACATTCTCTACCACTTCTGGAACCACACTGCTCCTCCACAGTCTGATGCTCTGTACATGCCTTCACTCTCTCAATCCATACCCTTCCATACAGATTACCAAGTATACTCAACAAATCTATACCTCTGTAGTTTGAAGATTCACCTTTTTCCCCCTTGCCTTTATATAATGGCATTATACATACATTCTGCCAATCCTGAGGCACCTCACCATGATCCATGCATACACTGATAATCCTAAGCAACCATGAACAACACAGTCGCACCCTTTCTCAATAAATTCAAATGCAGTGCCATCTACTCCAGTTACTTTGCCATATTTCATTTTGCGTAGGGCTTTCATCATATCTTTCTTCACCAAACCACTCTCCAATACTCTCTCAAATACCCTACATCTGTCACCTAGTCATCAAACGAATTCATTAGTCTTTTTAGATATTCACTTTGTCTCCTCCTCACTTCATCCCTAAATGTTACCACGTCCACATTTGCCCCCTTCACCAATGTTCCCATATGTTGTCCTGGTTTTCGCACACTATTAAACTCAATCCCAAACAGTTTGTTCTCCCTGAAGTTCACAGATACTCGCTCACCCCATTCTCATTTACTCTCTTTTTCAGCCCCTGCACCTTCCTCTTGACTTCCTGCCCCTTTCTCTTATACGTCTTCCAATCATTTGAACGTCTTTGTAAGTATCGCCCATATATCTCTCCTTCCTCTTTCAATAACAACTGTGCTTCTTCATCCCAGTACTCACTACCATTTCTAACCTTCCCACCTCCCACTTTAAGCCTGCCTCATGCATCTCTTGCATATGTCTTCACTGCTTCCCCAAATACCTTCCATTCCTCACCCACTGCTCTTGCTTCATTTGCTTTCAACTTTTGTTATTCTACATCGAAGCTCTGCTGGTATTTCTCCACAAAAGTCTCTTTCCCAAGCTCACTTACTCTCACTACTCTCTTCTCACCCGTAATGTTTCCTCGTCTCCGAAAACCTCTACAAATTATCACCCTCACCTTAACAAGGTAATGATTAGATATTCCAGCAGTTGCACCTCTCAGCATATAACTCACAAAAATATCTCTTTTACACGCTTATCAATAACTTTTTTTTTTTTTTTTTTTTTTTTTTTTATACTTTGTCGCTGTCTCCCGCGTTTGCGAGGTAGCGCAAGGAAACAGACGAAAGAAATGGCCCAACCCCCCCCCATACACATGTACATACACACGTCCACATACGCAAATATACATACCTACACAGCTTTCCATGGTTTACCCCAGACGCTTCACATGCCTTGATTCAATCCACTGACAGCACGTCAACCCCTGTATACCACATCGCTCCAATTCACTCTATTCCTTGCCCTCCTTTCACCCTCCTGCATGTTCAGGCCCCGATCACACAAAATCTTTTTCACTCCATCTTTCCACCTCCAATTTGGTCTCCCTCTTCTCCTCGTTCCCTCCACCTCCGACACATATATCCTCTTGGTCAATCTTTCCTCACTCATTCTCTCCATGTGCCCAAACCATTTCAAAACACCCTCTTCTGCTCTCTCAACCACGCTCTTTTTATTTCCACACATCTCTCTTACCCTTACGTTACTTACTCGATCAAACCACCTCACACCACACATTGTCCTCAAACATCTCATTTCCAGCACATCCATCCTCCTGCGCACAACTCTATCCATAGCCCACGCCTCGCAACCATACAACATTGTTGGAACCACTATTCCTTCAAACATACCCATTTTTGCTTTCCGAGATAATGTTCTCGACTTCCACACATTTTTCAAGGCTCCCAAAATTTTCGCCCCCTCCCCCACCCTATGATCCACTTCCGCTTCCATGGTTCCATCCGCTGCCAGATCCACTCCCAGATATCTAAAACACTTCACTTCCTCCAGTTTTTCTCCATTCAAACTCACCTCCCAATTGACTTGACCCTCAACCCTACTGTACCTAATAACCTTGCTCTTATTCACATTTACTCTTAACTTTCTTCTTCCACACACTTTACCAAACTCAGTCACCAGCTTCTGCAGTTTCTCACATGAATCAGCCACCAGCGCTGTATCATCAGCGAACAACAACTGACTCACTTCCCAAGCTCTCTCATCCCCAACAGACTTCATACTTGCCCCTCTTTCCAGGACTCTTGCATTTACCTCCCTAACAACCCCATCCATAAACAAATTAAACAACCATGGAGACATCACACACCCCTGCCGCAAACCTACATTCACTGAGAACCAATCACTTTCCTCTCTTCCTACACGTACACATGCCTTACATCCTCGATAAAAACTTTTCACTGCTTCTAACAACTTGCCTCCCACACCATATATTCTTAATACCTTCCACAGAGCATCTCTATCAACTCTATCATATGCCTTCTCCAGATCCATAAATGCT
Organism: Panulirus ornatus; assembly: GCF_036320965.1. Taxonomy (NCBI): domain Eukaryota; kingdom Metazoa; phylum Arthropoda; class Malacostraca; order Decapoda; family Palinuridae; genus Panulirus; species Panulirus ornatus. The sequence continues at coordinate 38,461,579 of NC_092233.1, forward strand.
ACATACAAATCCATTTGCTTTTCTAAGTATTTCTCACATACATTCTTCAAAGCAAACACCTGATCCACACATCCTCTACCACTTCTGAAACCGCACTGCTCTTCCCCAATCTGATGCTCTGTACATGCCTTCACCCTCTCAATCAATACCCTCCCATATAATTTACCAGGAATACTCAACAAACTTATACCTCTGTAATTTGAGCACTCACTCTTATCCCCTTTGCCTTTGTACAATGGCACTATGCACGCATTCCGCCAATCCTCAGGCACCTCACCATGAGTCATACATACATTAAATAACCTTACCAACCAGTCAACAATACAGTCACCCCCTTTTTTAATAAATTCCACTGCAATACCATCCAAACCTGCTGCCTTGCCGGCTTTCATCTTTCGCAAAGCTTTTACTACCTCTTCTCTGTTTACCAAATCATTTTCCCTAACCCTCTCACTTTGCACACCACCTCGACCAAAACACCCTATATCTGCCACTCTGTCATCAGACACATTCAACAAACCTTCAAAATACTCATTCCATCTCCTTCTCACATCACCACTACTTGTTATCACCTCCCCATTTACGCCCTTCACTGAAGTTCCCATTTGCCCCCTTGTCTTACGCACCCTATTTACCTCCTTCCAGAACATCTTTTTATTCTCCCTAAAATTTACTGATAGTCTCTCACCCCAACTCTCATTTGCCCTTTTTTTTCACCTCTTGCACCTTTCTCTTGACCTCCTGTCTCTTTCTTTTATACTTCTCCCACTCAATTGCATTTTTTCCCTGCAAAAATCGTCCAAATGCCTCTCTCTTCTCTTTCACTAATACTCTTACTTCTTCATCCCACCACTCACTACCCTTTCTAAACAGCCCACCTCCCACTCTTCTCATGCCACAAGCATCTTTTGCGCAATCCATCACTGATTCCCTAAATACATCCCATTCCTCCCCCACTCCCCTTACTTCCATTGTTCTCACCTTTTTCCATTCTGTACACAGTCTCTCCTGGTACTTCCCCACACAGGTCTCCTTCCCAAGCTCACTTACTCTCACCACCTTCTTCACCCCAACATTCACTCCTCTTTTCTGAAAACCCATACTAATCTTCACCTTAGCCTCCACAAGATAATGATCAGACATCCCTCCAGTTGCACCTCTCAGCACATTAACATCCAAAAGTCTCTCTTTCGCACGCCTGTCAATTAACACGTAATCCAATAACGCTCTCTGGCCATCTCTCCTACTTACATAAGTATACTTATGTATATCTCGCTTTTTAAACCAGGTATTCCCAATCATCAATCCTTTTTCAGCACATAAATCTACAAGCTCTTCACCATTTCCATTTACAACACTGAACACCCCATGCATACCAATTATTCCCTCAACTGCCACATTACTCACCTTTGCATTCAAATCACCCATCACTATAACCCGGTCTCGTGCATCAAAACCGCTAACACACTCATTCAATAACTATGTCATCCAATAATGGCCCCTGACCATCTCTCCTACTCACATACGTATACTTGTGTATATCTCTCTATCTAACCCAGGTATTCCCAATCACCAGTCTTTTTCCAGCACACAAATCCACAAGCCCTTCACCATTTCTCTTCATGATACTGAATACCTTACGATCTCCACTATCATACCTTCATCTGCCACATTACTCACCTTCGCATTCAAATCACCTATTACTAATACCCGGTCCCGTGCACCATAACTGCTAACACACTCACTCAGCTGCTCTCAAAACACTTGCCTCTCATGATCTTCTCATGACCAAGTGCATAAGCACCAATAATCACCCGTCTCTCGCAATCCATTTGTATTTTTACTCCCTTCCTTACCGCTTGCCTTTCACGAACCCCCAGTTTTATTCACAAGATATTCCCAAAACACTCTTCCCCTTTTCTCTTGAGCTTCGTTTCTCGCAAAGCCAAAACATCCAGGTTCCTTTCCTCAAACATACTACCTATCTCTCCTTTCTTTTCATCTCGGTTACATCCACATACATTCAGACACCCCAGTATGAGCCTTCGAGGAGGATGAGCACTCCCCGCGTGACTCTTTCTTCTGTTCCATCTTTTAGATACTGAAGTACAAGAAGGGGGAGGGGGGGTTCAGCACCCTCTCTCGCCTGCTGTAGTCGTGTTGTACGACACGCGAAGAATACGGAGGCTGAGCACTTTCTTCCCCTCCACACGAGTTACCGCAACACAATGGTGATCGTCAATAACCATGATTCATCCACAGGTCCATCCTTATTCGAACCCTGGGCGAGGCAGTCAGCCCACAGCGAATCTCTGGTGTTCATCTTCCCCTCGGGCTGGTTGATAGAGGAGGACATGGCTTAGGCTAGGGTGTGTGTAAACGTAAGACAGTAAAGACATGGCACACATATACCAGGTAGAATGACGGTGTAACACGAGTGGAACAGTATCTCACAACGTAACACACAAGCAACAGTCACACTCGCACAGCCCGCCAGCCGCCTCCTCCTCCGTCACTGTCACGTAAAGTCAAACCTTCGTTATGTACGCCAGTCTAGCGGTGCCAACAACCCCTGCAGAACCTTCGTTATGTATGCCAGTCTAGCAGTGCCAACAACCCCTGCAGAACCTTCGTTATGTACGCCAGTCTAGCAGTGCCAACAACCCCTGCAGAACCTTCGTTATGTACGCCAGTCTAGCGGTGCCAACAACCCCTGCAGACGCTCACTTGGCCGCTAGACACACCTGCGCCCATCCCATCTGGCCCTCCTTCCTAATCAAAAAAGGTCTACTAGTACAAGTGCAGAGAAGAGCATCCATAATCATCCCCTGCCACACCAGCTAGCCAGAGCCTGGTCCTGCAACGTTCACCTGGACCTCATCCCACACTTGAGGAAGGAACTCTCCCACCACCACCACCACACCACCACCACACCACCACCATCACCACCACCACCACCACCACACCACACCACCACCACCAGCACCACCACACCACCACCAACACCACCACACCATCACCACTTCCTGTCGTGAGTTGCAGTTTGGTACGGTGTGTGTAGTGAGGCCCGGCAGAGCGGGTGGGGAGGAGCCACAATCATTGTCAACATCATCAATAATGTTTGATGTTTGCAGCAAGAATGTGTCATGCCACAGCCTCATGCTATAAACCCATAGTCTTTAGTAGCTACATTTTGACAGTGTATCTTTAGCACTTGTCATCAGCATCATTCACCAAACCATTAATGATCTTAATGTTGTCATGACCGAGCAAGGTAGATAACCCCCGGCTGAGCGGGTCGTACATGGCTCAGCCAGAGTCCCTCCACCTTTGTTTCAGCGTTGGCTGGCCCTGTGTGAGGAAGGTCTGTACTCCGGCAATAATTACAAGCACTTGATGGAAAAAAACCATTGTGTAGTGGGGTAATTCCCGCTTGTGTGGAGGGGAAGGTGTCGCCCATACGCTCATGTCATATACACGCCCAACCTGTCCAGTACTCCGACTTGGAACTTTATTCTCCTTCTGTATTTCGTGTAAGATTTGTAGTACTATCTATTTCGTATCGTCATAACGATAACGTTCCCCCTGCAGAACCATACTCATAGTGAACAAAATAAAAGCCAAAATGTTATCACAGACAATAACTAGTATCGACCGATGCCAAGGTCGAACGTGAGAAATCGGACAACGATGCGTCAAACTTCCGGAGGAAGTGATGGACTGCCATATCTCGCCAGAAAAGTCATTCATATATTCATATATTTGACTGAAATTATATGAAGACTACATACGTATATTATATGGAGACTACATATACATATTATATGGAGACTACATATACGTATTATATGGAGACTACATACACATTATATGGAGACTACATATACGTATTATATGGAGACTACACACACATATTATATGGAGACTACGCACACATATTATATGGAGACTACATACACATATTATATGGAGACTACGTATACGTATTATATGGAGACTACATACACGTATTATATGGAGACTACATACATGTATTATATGGAGACTACATACACATATTATATGGAGACTACATATACGTATCATATGGAGACTACATACACGTATTATATGGAGACTACATACATGTATTATATGGAGACTACATACACATATTATATGGAGACTACATATACATATTATATGGAGACTACATACACGTATTATATGGAGACTACATACATGTATTATATGGAGACTACATACATATATTATATGGAGACTACATATACATATTATATGGAGACTACATACACGTATTATATGGAGACTACATATACGTATTATATGGAGATACAAAACACATATTATTGGAGATACGCACACATATTGTTACAGTAATACAGTAGTTGACGAACTGTTACAATAGTACAGTAGTTGACAAATTGTTACAGTAATACAGTAGTTGACGAACTGTTACAATAGTACAGTAGTTGACAAATTGTTACAGTAATACAGTAGTTGACGAACTGTTACAATAGTACAGTAGTTGACAAATTGTTACAGTAATACAGTAGTTGACGAATTGTTACGGTAATACAGTAGTTGACGAATTGTTACGGTAATACAGTAGTTGACGAACTGTTACAATAGTACAGTAGTTGACAAATTGTTACAGTAATACAGTAGTTGATGAACTGTTACAATAGTACAGTAGTTGACAAATTGTTACAGTAATACAGTAGTTGATGAACTGTTACAATAGTACAGTAGTTGACAAATTGTTACAGTAATACAGTAGTTGATGAACTGTTACAATAGTACAGTAGTTGACAAATTGTTACAGTAATACAATAGTTGACGAATTGTTACAGTAATACAGTAGTTGACGAACTGTTACAATAGTACAGTAGTTGACAAATTGTTACAGTAATACAGTAGTTGACGAATTGTTACGGTAATACAGTAGTTGACGAACTGTTACAATAGTACAGTAGTTGACAAATTGTTACAGTAATACAGTAGTTGATGAACTGTTACAATAGTACAGTAGTTGACAAATTGTTACAGTAATACAGTAGTTGACGAATTGTTTCAGTAATACAGTAGTTGACGAATTGTTTCAGTAATACAGTAGTTGACGAACTGTTACAATAGTACAGTAGTTGACAAATTGTTACAGTAATACAGTAGTTGACGAATTGTTACAGTAATACAGTAGTTGACGAACTGTTACAATAGTACAGTAGTTGACAAATTGTTACAGTAATACAGTAGTTGACGAATTGTTTCAGTAATACAGTAGTTGACGAACTGTTACAATAGTACAGTAGTTGACAAATTGTTACAGTAATACAGTAGTTGACGAACTGTTACAATAGTACAGTAGTTGACAAATTGTTACAGTAATACAGTAGTTGACGAATTGTTTCAGTAATACAGTAGTTGACGAATTGTTACGGTAATACAGTAGTTGACGAATTGTTACAGTAATACAGTAGTTGACGAATTGTTACAGTAATACAGTAGTTGACGAACTGTTACAATAGTACAGTAGTTGACAAATTGTTACAGTAATACAGTAGTTGACGAATTGTTACAGTAATACAGTAGTTGACGAATTGTTACAGTAATACAGTAGTTGATGAACTGTTACAATAGTACAGTAGTTGACAAATTGTTACAGTAATACAGTAGTTGACGAACTGTTACAATAGTACAGTAGTTGACAAATTGTTACAGTAATACAGTAGTTGACGAATTGTTACGGTAATACAGTAGTTGACGAACTGTTACAATAGTACAGTAGTTGACAAATTGTTACAGTAATACAGTAGTTGACGAACTGTTACAATAGTACAGTGGTTGACAAATTGTTACAGTAATACAGTAGTTGACGAATTGTTACAGTAATACAGTAGTTGACGAACTGTTACAATAGTACAGTAGTTGACAAATTGTTACAGTAATACAGTAGTTGACGAATTGTTTCAGTAATACAGTAGTTGACGAATTGTTACAGTAATACAGTAGTTGACGAATTGTTTCAGTAATACAGTAGTTGACGAATTGTTTCAGTAATACAGTAGTTGACGAACTGTTACAATAGTACAGTAGTTGACAAATTGTTACAGTAATACAGTAGTTGACGAATTGTTACAGTAATACAGTAGTTGACGAATTGTTTCAGTAATACAGTAGTTGACGAATTGTTACAGTAATACAGTAGTTGACGAATTGTTTCAGTAATACAGTAGTTGACAAATTGTTACAGTAATACAGTAGTTGACGAACTGTTACAATAGTAACAGTAGTTGACAAATTGTTACAGTAATACAGTAGTTGACGAACTGTTACAATAGTAACAGTAGTTGACAAATTGTTACAGTAATACAGTAGTTGACGAACTGTTACAATAGTACAGTAGTTGACAAATTGTTACAGTAATACAGTAGTTGACGAATTGTTACGGTAATACAGTAGTTGACGAATTGTTACAGTAATACAGTAGTTGACGAACTGTTACAATAGTACAGTAGTTGACAAATTGTTACAGTAATACAGTAGTTGACGAATTGTTACAGTAATACAGTAGTTGACGAATTGTTACGGTAATACAGTAGTTGACAAATTGTTACAGTAATACAGTAGTTGACGAATTGTTACGGTAATACAGTAGTTGACGAATTGTTACGGTAATACAGTAGTTGACGAACTGTTACAATAGTACAGTAGTTGACAAATTGTTACAGTAATACAGTAGTTGACGAATTGTTTCAGTAATACAGTAGTTGACGAATTGTTACGGTAATACAGTAGTTGACAAATTGTTACAGTAATACAGTAGTTGACGAACTGTTACAATAGTACAGTAGTTGACAAATTGTTACAGTAATACAGTAGTTGACGAATTGTTACGGTAATACAGTAGTTGACGAATTGTTAGAGAAATACAGTGGTTGACGAATTGTTACAGTAATACAGTAGTTGACGAATTGTTTCAGTAATACAGTAGTTGACGAACTGTTACAATAGTACAGTAGTTGACAAATTGTTACAGTAATACAGTAGTTGACAAATTGTTACAGTAATACAGTAGTTGACGAATTGTTACGGTAATACAGTAGTTGACGAACTGTTACAATAGTACAGTAGTTGACAAATTGTTACAGTAATACAGTAGTTGACGAATTGTTTCAGTAATACAGTAGTTGACGAACTGTTACAATAGTACAGTAGTTGACAAATTGTTACAGTAATACAATAGTTGACGAATTGTTAGAGAAATACAGTGGTTGACGAATTGTTACGGTAATACAGTAGTTGACGAATTGTTACAGTAATACAGTAGTTGACGAACTGTTACAATAGTACAGTAGTTGACAAATTGTTACAGTAATACAGTAGTTGACGAACTGTTACAATAGTACAGTAGTTGACAAATTGTTACAGTAATACAGTAGTTGACGAATTGTTACAGTAATACAATAGTTGACGAATTGTTTCAGTAATACAGTAGTTGACGAACTGTTACAATAGTACAGTAGTTGACAAATTGTTACAGTAATACAATAGTTGACGAATTGTTACAGTAATACAGTAGTTGACGAACTGTTACAATAGTACAGTAGTTGACAAATTGTTACAGTAATACAGTAGTTGACGAATTGTTTCAGTAATACAGTAGTTGACGAACTGTTACAATAGTACAGTAGTTGACAAATTGAAACAGTAATACAGTAGTTGACGAATTGTTACAGTAATACAGTAGTTGACGAACTGTTACAATAGTACAGTAGTTGACAAATTGTTACAGTAATACAGTAGTTGACGAATTGTTACAGTAATACAGTAGTTGACGAACTGTTACAATAGTACAGTAGTTGACAAATTGTTACGGTAATACAATAGTTGACGAATTGTTTCAGTAATACAGTAGTTGACGAATTGTTTCAGTAATACAGTAGTTGACGAACTGTTACAATAGTACAGTAGTTGACAAATTGTTACAGTAATACAGTAGTTGACGAATTGTTACGGTAATACAGTAGTTGACAAATTGTTACAGTAATACAGTAGTTGATGAACTGTTACAATAGTACAGTAGTTGACAAATTGTTACAGTAATACAGTAGTTGACGAATTGTTTCAGTAATACAGTAGTTGACGAATTGTTTCAGTAATACAGTAGTTGACGAATTGTTTCAGTAATACAGTAGTTGACGAATTGTTACGGTAATACAGTAGTTGACGAATTGTTTCAGTAATACAGTAGTTGACGAATTGTTACGGTAATACAGTAGTTGACGAATTGTTTCAGTAATACAGTAGTTGACGAATTGTTACGGTAATACAGTAGTTGACGAATTGTTTCAGTAATACAGTAGTTGACGAATTGTTACGGTAATACAGTAGTTGACGAATTGTTTCAGTAATACAGTAGTTGACGAATTGTTACGGTAATACAGTAGTTGACGAATTGTTTCAGTAATACAGTAGTTGATGAACTGTTACAATAGTACAGTAGTTGACAAATTGTTACAGTAATACAGTAGTTGACGAATTGTTAGAGAAATACAGTGGTTGACGAAT
>NC_092233.1:38475149-38490149 GCF_036320965.1 Panulirus ornatus
GGAGGCTGGTGAGGAAGACTGACAGGGAGGCTGGTGAGGAAGACTGACAGGGAGACTGGTGAGGAAGACTGACAGGGAGGCTGGTGAGGAAGACTGACAGAGAGGCTGGTGAGGAAGACTGACAGGGAGACTGGTGAGGAAGACTGACAGGGAGGCTGGTGAGGAAGACTGACAGGGAGACTGGTGAGGAAGACTGACAGGGAGACTGGTGAGGAAGACTGACAGGGAGACTGGTGAGGAAGACTGACAGGGAGGCTGGTGAGGAAGACTGACAGGGAGACTGGTGAGGAAGACTGACAGGGAGGCTGGTGAGGAAGACTGACAGGGAGGCTGGTGAGGAAGACTGACAGGGAGGCTGGTGAGGAAGACTGACAGGGAGACTGGTGAGGAAGACTGACAGGGAGACTGGTGAGGAAGACTGACAGGGAGACTGGTGAGGAAGACTGACAGGGAGACTGGTGAGGAAGACTGACAGGGAGGCTGGTGAGGAAGACTGACAGAGAGGCTGGTGAGGAAGACTGACAGGGAGACTGGTGAGGAAGACTGACAGGGAGGCTGGTGAGGAAGACTGACAGAGAGGCTGGTGAGGAAGACTGACAGGGAGGCTGGTGAGGAAGACTGACAGGGAGACTGGTGAGGAAGACTGACAGGGAGACTGGTGAGGAAGACTGACAGGGAGGCTGGTGAGGAAGACTGACAGGGAGGCTGGTGAGGAAGACTGACAGGGAGGCTGGTGAGGAAGACTGACAGGGAGACTGGTGAGGAAGACTGACAGGGAGGCTGGTGAGGAAGACTGACAGGGAGACTGGTGAGGAAGACTGACAGGGAGGCTGGTGAGGAAGACTGACAGGGAGGCTGGTGAGGAAGACTGACAGAGAGGCTGGTGAGGAAGACTGACAGGGAGACTGGTGAGGAAGACTGACAGGGAGACTGGTGAGGAAGACTGACAGGGAGGCTGGTGAGGAAGACTGACAGGGAGGCTGGTGAGGAAGACTGACAGGGAGACTGGTGAGGAAGACTGACAGGGAGACTGGTGAGGAAGACTGACAGGGAGGCTGGTGAGGAAGACTGACAGGGAGGCTGGTGAGGAAGACTGACAGGGAGGCTGGTGAGGAAGACTGACAGGGAGGCTGGTGAGGAAGACTGACAGGGAGGCTGGTGAGGAAGACTGACAGGGAGACTGGTGAGGAAGACTGACAGGGAGGCTGGTGAGGAAGACTGACAGGGAGGCTGGTGAGGAAGACTGACAGGGAGGCTGGTGAGGAAGACTGACAGGGAGACTGGTGAGGAAGACTGACAGGGAGACTGGTGAGGAAGACTGACAGGAGGCTGGTGAGGAAGACTGACAGGGAGACTGGTGAGGAAGACTGACAGGGAGGCTGGTGAGGAAGACTGACAGGGAGGCTGGTGAGGAAGACTGACAGGGAGGCTGGTGAGGAAGACTGACAGGGAGACTGGTGAGGAAGACTGACAGGGAGACTGGTGAGGAAGACTGACAGGGAGGCTGGTGAGGAAGACTGACAGGGAGGCTGGTGAGGAAGACTGACAGGGAGGCTGGTGAGGAAGACTGACAGGGAGACTGGTGAGGAAGACTGACAGGGAGGCTGGTGAGGAAGACTGACAGGGAGACTGGTGAGGAAGACTGACAGGGAGACTGGTGAGGAAGACTGACAGGGAGACTGGTGAGGAAGACTGACAGGGAGACTGGTGAGGAAGACTGACAGGGAGACTGGTGAGGAAGACTGACAGGGAGACTGGTGAGGAAGACTGACAGGGAGACTGGTGAGGAAGACTGACAGGGAGGCTGGTGAGGAAGACTGACAGGGAGACTGGTGAGGAAGACTGACAGGGAGGCTGGTGAGGAAGACTGACAGGGAGACTGGTGAGGAAGACTGACAGGGAGACTGGTGAGGAAGACTGACAGGGAGGCTGGTGAGGAAGACTGACAGGGAGGCTGGTGAGGAAGACTGACAGGGAGACTGGTGAGGAAGACTGACAGAGAGGCTGGTGAGGAAGACTGACAGAGAGGCTGGTGAGGAAGACTGACAGGGAGGCTGGTGAGGAAGACTGACAGGGAGACTGGTGAGGAAGACTGACAGGGAGACTGGTGAGGAAGACTGACAGGGAGACTGGTGAGGAAGACTGACAGGGAGGCTGGTGAGGAAGACTGACAGGGAGACTGGTGAGGAAGACTGACAGAGAGGCTGGTGAGGAAGACTGACAGGAGAGCTGGTGAGGAAGACTGACAGTGAGGCTGGTGAGGAAGACTGACAGGGAGACTGGTGAGGAAGACTGACAGGGAGACTGGTGAGGAAGACTGACAAGGAGGCTGGTGAGGAAGACTGACAGGGAGACTGGTGAGGAAGACTGACAGGGAGGCTGGTGAGGAAGACTGACAGGGAGACTGGTGAGGAAGACTGACAGGGAGGCTGGTGAGGAAGACTGACAGGGAGACTGGTGAGGAAGACTGACAGGGAGGCTGGTGAGGAAGACTGACAGAGAGGCTGGTGAGGAAGACTGACAGGGAGGCTGGTGAGGAAGACTGACAGGGAGGCTGGTGAGGAAGACTGACAGGGAGGCTGGTGAGGAAGACTGACAGGGAGACTGGTGAGGAAGACGGACAGGGAGGCTGGTGAGGAAGACGGACAGGGAGACTGGTGAGGAAGACGGACAGGGAGGCTGGTGAGGAAGACGGACAGGGAGGCTGGTGAGGAAGACTGACAGGGAGGCTGGTGAGGAAGACTGACCGGGAGACCGGTGAGGAAGACTGACAGGGAGGCTGGTGAGGAAGACTGACAGGGAGACTGGTGAGGAAGACTGACAGGGAGGCTGGTGAGGAAGACTGACAGGGAGGCTGGTGAGGAAGACTGACAGGGAGACTGGTGAGGAAGACGGACAGGGAGGCTGGTGAGGAAGACTGACAGGGAGGCTGGTGAGGAAGACGGACAGGGAGGCTGGTGAGGAAGACTGACAGGGAGGCTGGTGAGGAAGACTGACCGGGAGACTGGTGAGGAAGACGGACTGTGAGACTGGTGAGGAAGACTGACAGGGAGACTGGTGAGGAAGACGGACAGGGAGACTGGTGAGGAAGACTGACAGGGAGGCTGGTGAGGAAGACTGACAGGGAGACTGGTGAGGAAGACGGACAGGAAGACTGGTGAGGAAGACTGACAGGGAGACTGGTGAGGAAGACTGACAGGGAGGCTGGTGAAGAAGACTGACAGGAAGGCTGGTGAGGAAGACTGACAGGGAGACTGGTGAGGAAGACGGACAGGGAGACTGGCGAGGAAGACTGACAGGGAGGCTGGTGAGGAAGACGGACAGGGAGGCTGGTGAGGAAGACGGACAGGGAGACTGGTGAGGAAGACTGACAGGGAGACTGGTGAGGAAGACTGACCGGGAGACTGGTGAGGAAGACTGACAGAGAGGCTGGTGAGGAAGACTGACAGGGAGATTGGTGAGGAAGACGGACAGGGAGGCTGGTGAGGAAGACGGACAGGGAGACTGGCGAGGAAGACGGACAGGGAGGCTGGTGAGGAAGACGGACAGGGAGACTGGTGAGGAAGACTGACAGGGAGGCTGGTGAGGAAGACTGACCGGGAGACTGGTGAGGAAGACTGACAGGGAGACTGGTGAGGAAGACTGACAGGAAAACATGAGATGGGATGATGAAAGACAAACACTTACTGTGGGAGATGTGTGGGTGGTGATGACTGTCTGGATGTGTGGGCTGAAGTGTAGTGCAGTTAGCTAGAGAGAGAGAGAGAGAGAGAGAGAGAGAGAGAGAGAGAGAGAGAGAGAGAGAGAGAGAGAGAGAGAGAGAGAGAGAGAGAGAGAGAGAGAGAGAGAGAGAGAGAGAGAGAGAGAGAGAGAGAGAGAGAGAGAGAGAGAGAGAGAGAGAGAGATAGAGAGAGAGAGAGAGAGAGAGAGAGAGAGAGAGAGAGAGAGAGAGAGAGAGAGAGAGAGAGAGAGAGAGAGAGAGAGAGAGAGAGAGAGAGAGAGAGAGAGAGAGAGAGAGAGAGAGAGAGAGAGAGAGAGAGAGAGAGAGAGAGAGAGAGAGAGAGAGAGAGAGAGAGAGAGAGAGCGCCAGTGGTGGGTGGGGGATGACCCCATTTCGACCCTCCCAGCGTGTGGTGAGCCTCTCCCATTATGGGTCATCCGGGTGATGTATGACGCTGTTTTTGAGCAACAATGGTTGACGCTCGGGTGTACGTGTGGCCCCGTTGTGGCCCCCGTGTGGCCCCGTGTGGCCTAGAAACAGCTTTTGTGTTGGTTCCCAGCCATGATGAATGGCTGGCTGGACATCCTCAGGGAAGAACATGGTGTATGGGACCGAGACAAAAAGCTGTTCAGGTGGTCACAGTGTTGATGTGAGGCGTCCAGACGAGCGGGGTTTACCAGGGGCTACAGCGGCCACCCACCCGACCCAGGGAGGCGGGACGTGTGTGAAAGTGCGTCAGGTAGTTAGCAGTCGGTCAGCCCACACTCCACGTACCTCACCGGATAATGACGTAATTAATGAATGTTTACACAGACAGAGCTCGTGGGTATGATACTATGAATGGAAACTCTCATTATTGGCTGAGATCATAAAGCAAATAGCGGATTAAGACACTGGTCGTAGAGTGAGGGTCCGGCGCTGGCCAGACCAGGGCTTGGATCACTACCTACAGTAGCGGCCGCTCTGGTGTTGAAGTCTCCACATACTGATGTGACGCGGGAAGTATTGCTCTACACCGAAGGTTGCGTCCATAACTGTCATTACGAGAGAGAGAGAGAGAGAGAGAGAGAGAGAGAGAGAGAGAGAGAGAGAGAGAGAGAGAGATTGAAATATATACATAGATAGCAATGAGGATAATTTAACTCTGTCATGTTGAGATGAGTAATAATGGATACATGAGCACACATTGGTAGGTTTTCTGTACATGCTTAACTAAAAATTGTTTCCTTGCCTATGGATTATGCAACCTAAAAATGGTAACATACCATAATGATAACATACCATAATGATAACATACCGTAATGATGATATATCATAGTGATAACATACCATAATGGTAACATACAATAATGGTAATATACCATAATGGCAACATACCATAATGGCAACATACCATAATGGCAACGCACCATAATGGCAACATACCATAATGGCAACATACCATAATGGCAACGCACCATAATGGTAACATACCATAATGGCAACGCACCATAATGGTAACATACCATAATGGCAACGCACCATAATGGTAACATACCATAATGGCAACGCACCATAATGGTAACATACCATAATGGTAATAAACCATAATGGTAACTTACCATACTGTTAACATACCATGATGGTAACATACCATAATTGCAGCATACCGTAATGGTAATATACCATAATGGTAACATACCATAATGGTAACACACCATAATGGTAACACACCATAATGGTAACATAACATAATGGCAACATACCATAATGGTAACATACCATAATGGTAACATAACATAATGGTAACATACCATAATGGTAACATAACATAATGGCAACATACCATAATGGTAACATACCATAATGGTAACATAACATAATGGTAACATACCATAATGGTAACATAACATAATGGCAACGCACCATAATGGTAACATACCATAATGGCAACGCACCATAATGGTAACACACCATAATGGTAACATACCATAATGGTAACATACCATAATGGCAACGCACCATAATGGTAACATACCATAATGGCAACATACCATAATGGTAACATAACATAATGGCAACATACCATAATGGTAACATACTATAATGGCAATATACCATAATGGCAACATACCATAATGGTAATATACCATAATGGTAACTTACCATAATGTTAACATACCATAATGGTAACACACCATAATGGTAACATACCATAATGGTAACATACCATAATGGTAACATACCATAATGGTAATATACCATAATGGTAACATACCATAATGGCAACACACCATAATGGTAACATACCATGATGGTAATATACCATAATGGTAACTTACCATAATGTTAACATACCATAATGGTAACACACCATAATGGTAACATACCATAATGGTAACATACCACAATGGCAACATACCATAATGGTAATATACCATAATGGTAACTTACCATAATGTTAACATACCATAATGGTAACACACCATAATGGTAACATACCATAATGGTAACATACCATAATGGTAACATACCATAATGGCAATATTCCATAATGGCAACATACCATAATGTTAACATACCATAATGGTAACATACCATAATGGTAACACACCATAATGGTAACATACCATAATGGTAACATAACATAATGGTAACATACCATAATGGTAACACACCATAATGGTAACATACCATAATGGCAACATACCATAATGGTAATATACCATAATGGTAACATACCATAATGGTAACACACCATAATGGTAACATACCATAATGGTAACACACCATAATGGCAACGCACCATAATGGTAACATACCATAATGGTAATATACCATAATGGTAACATATCATTTTCATTCTCTAGGTGTCATGAGTAATGCTCCGAAACCACAACTGCACAACCAGGTCACACACACCTTTCCATGGTTTCTTCTGACCGCTTTATGTGTCCTGGTTGGCCATATTGATAGCACATTGCCACTTTTAGGTCACATCATTCCAATTCTCTTTTCCCCTTGCACGCCTCACACCCTCCTGCATAGCCAGGCCCCCGAGCCCTCAGGTAATCTTTCATTCCGTCCCTCCACCTCCTCCTTGGTTTTTCATTTTCCCCTTTACTTCCACTTGTGACAAGTATTCCCACTAAGTTATCCTCTCCTCACTCATCCTCTCCATATGTCCATACCATTTCAGCACGCCCTCTTCTGCTCTCTCGTACATACAACTCTCACTACCACATCTTCTGCTCTCTCGTACATAAACTCTCACTACCACATCTGCTCTCTCGTACATACAACTCTCACTACCACATCTTCTGCTCTCTCGTACATACAACTCTCACTACCACATCTTCTGCTCTCTCGTACATACAACTCTCACTACCACATCTTCTGCTCTCTCGTACATACAACTCTCACTACCACATCTGCTCTCTCGTACATACAACTCTCACTACCACATCTTCTGCTCTCTCGTACATAAACTCTTACTACCACATCTTCTGCTCTCTCGTACATACAACTCTCACTACCACATCTTCTGCTCTCTCGTACATACAACTCTCACTACCACATCTTCTCCTCTCTCGTACATAAACTCTCACTACCACATCTTCTGCTCTCTCGTACATACAACTCTCACTACCACATCTTCTGCTCTCTCGTACATACAACTCTCACTGCCACATCTTCTGCTCTCTCGTACATACAACTCTCACTGCCACATCTTCTGCTCTCTCGTACATACAACTCTCACTGCCACATCTGCTCTCTCGCACATACAACTCTCACTACCACATCTTCTGCTCTCTCGTACATAAACTCTCACTACCACATCTTCTGCTCTCTCGTACATACAACTCTCACTGCCACATCTTCTGCTCTCTCGTACATACAACTCTCACTGCCACATCTTCTGCTCTCTCGTACATAAACTCTCACTACCACATCTGCTCTCTCGTACATACAACTCTCACTACCACATCTTCTGCTCTCTCGTACATACAACTCTCACTACCACATCTTCTGCTCTCTCGTATATAAACTCTCACTACCACATCTTCTGCTCTCTCGTACATACAACTCTCACTACCACATCTTCTGCTCTCTCGTACATACAACTCTCACTACCACATCTTCTGCTCTCTCGTACATACAACTCTCACTGCCACATCTTCTGCTCTCTCGTACATAAACTCTCACTACCACATCTTTTGCTCTCTCGTACATACAACTCTCACTAACACATCTGCTCTCTCGTACATACAACTCTCACTAACACATCTTCTGCTCTCTCGTACATACAACTCTCACTACCACATCTTCTGCTCTCTCGTACATAAACTCTCACTAACACATTTTCTGCTCTCTCGTACATACAACTCTCACTACCACATCTTCTGCTCTCTCGTACATACAACTCTCACTAACACATCTTCTGCTCTCTCGTACATAAACTCTCACTAACACATCTTCTGCTCTCTCGCACATACAACTCTCACTACCACATCTTCTGCTCTCTCGTACATACAACTCTCACTAACACATCTTCTGCTCTCTCGTACATAAACTCTCACTAACACATCTTCTGCTCTCTCGCACATACAACTCTCACTACCACATCTTCTGCTCTCTCGTACATACAACTCTCACTAACACATCTTTTACTCTATCATTCCTCATTCGCTCCGCCCACCTTGCACCACATATTGTCCTCCAATATGTCGCTTGCAACACCTCCTCCCTCCTCAGTACCATGTTGTCAGTGGCCTACGCCTTTCATCCACATACGAGACTCCAGTCCATCAAACCTAACCATCGTTGTTCTCCTCTCTCTCTCTCTCTCTCTCTCTCTCTCTCTCTCTCTCTCTCTCTCTCTCTCTCTCTCTCTCTCTCTCTCTCTCTCTCTCTCTCTCTCCCTCTCTCTCTCTCTCTCTCTCTCTCTCTCTCTTTCTCTCTCTCTCTCTCTCTCTCTCTCTCTCTCTCTCTCTCTCTCTCTCTCTCTCTCTCTCTCTCTCTCTCTCTCATATGGAGTGACATAGTATCACTGTTCTATTGTTATCTTAGTGCAAGATTTAACATGTAGTGTCTCATGGTTTAGTTCAGAGCATCAGGCTCGTTCACCGGTCCAGCTGACGACATCTTGAGGCAAGGGTCATCCATCAGGAGGCCTGACGTCATCAATGATGCACCTGTTTCATCCATGAGGAGGAGTGACGTCATCAATGATGCACCTGTGTCATCCATGGGGAGGAGTGACGTCATCGATGATGTATGCGTGGGGAAGGCACTTGACTGATGATGTCTCCTCCATCTAACATCATGTGAAGTGTTGGTCGTGCAGACATGTGGTCAGCCGGGCAACATTTTAGGATGTGTTAGTAACTTGACCTGACACATTCCACCACCAGTCATCATCCACACGCCATCCAATAGGAACGTACTGATCCACCAGCCATCCATCGCGCGCGCACTCACCCACCGCTCATGGTGGTGGATGACGCGGTACTGTCTGTTGTGGTAGTGGTGACATGGTTGGTCTTGTGTGTAATGGTGATGGTGGTGGACAGTAGGAGAGACAGTCTGGAGAGTGACAGTAGGTGTGGATGTGGGAGAGACAGTCAGGAGAGTGGCAGCAGGTGTGGACCTTGGAGAGACAGTCAGGACAGTGGCAGCAGGTGTGGACCTGGGAGAGACAGTCAGGACAGTGGCAGCAGGTGTGGACCTGGGAGAGACAGTCAGGAGAGTGGCAGCAGGTGTGGACCTGGGAGAGACAGTCAGGACAGTGGCAGCTGGTGTGGACCTGGGAGAGACAGTCAGGACAGTGGCAGCAGGTGTGGACCTTGGAGAGACAGTCAGGACAGTGGCAGCTGGTGTGGATCTGGGAGAGACAGTCAGGACAGTGGCAGCAGGTGTGGACCTGGGAGAGACAGTCAGGACAGTGGCAGTGGCAGCAGGTGTGGACCTGGGAGAGACAGTCAGGACAGTGGCAGCAGGTGTGGACCTGGGAGTAGCCACGCCTGCGCCACGCACGGGCGTCTGTTCTCGATCACAAGGCGTGGCGGGAGGGAGGGCAACACCCCAGCAAGGGTGCGCTACACCTTCTCTACACCCGACACAAAGATGCAGAAATCATCGTACATGTGACACAACGACCCTGTGTCAACCAAGGACCACAGTACCAGCCACCAGCCAGGGACCACAGTACCAGCCACCAGCCAGGGACCATAGTACCAGCCACCAGCCAGGGACCACAGTACCAGCCACCAGCCAGGGACCACAGTACCAGCCACCAGCCAGGGACCACATTACCAGCCACCAGCCAGGGACCATAGTACCAGCCACTAGCCAGGACCACAGTACCAGCCACCAGCCAGGGACCACAGTACCAGCCACCAGCCAGGGACCACAGTACCAGCCACCAGCCAGGAACCACACTATCAGCCACCAGCCAGGGACCACAGTACCAGCCACCAACCAGGGACCATAGTACCAGCCACCAGCCAGGGACCACAGTACCAGCCACCAGCCAGGGACCACACTATCAGCCACCAGCCAGGGACCACAGTACCAGCCACCAGCCAGGGACCACAGTACCAGCCACCAGCCAGGGACCACACTATCAGCCACCAGCCAGGGACCACAGTACCAGCCACCAGCCAGGGACCATACCAGCCACCAGCCAGACCCAGTACCAGCCACCAGCCAGGGACCACAGTACCAGCCACCAGCCAGGGACCACAGTACCAGCCACCAGCCAGGAACCACACTATCAGCCACCAGCCAGGGACCACAGTACCAGCCACCAGCCAGGAACCACACTATCAGCCACCAGCCAGGGACCACAGTACCAGCCACCAGCCAGGGACCACACTATCAGCCACCAGCCAGGGACCACAGTACCAGCCACCAGCCAGGAACCACACTATCAGCCACCAGCCAGGGACCACAGTACCAGCCACCAGCCAGGAACCACACTATCAGCCACCAGCCAGGGACCACAGTACCAGCCAGGGACCACACTATCAGCCTCCAGCCAGGGACCACACTATCAGCCACCAGCCAGGGACCACAGTACCAGCCACCAGACAGGGACCACAGTACCAGCCACCAGACAGGGACCACAGTACCAGCCACCAGACAGGGACAACAGTACCAGCCACCAACCAGGGACCACAGTACCAGCCACCAGCCAGGGACCACAGTACCAGCCTCCAGCCAGGGACCATACTATCAGCCACCAGCCAGGGACCACAGTACCAGCCACCAGCCAGGGACCACAGTACCAGCCACCAGACAGGGACCACAGTACCAGCCTCCAGCCAGGGACCATACTATCAGCCACCAGCCAGGGACCACAGTACCAGCCACCAGACAGGGACCACAGTACCAGCCACCAGACAGGGACCACAGTACCAGCCACCAGACAGGGACAACAGTACCAGCCACCAACCAGGGACCACAGTACCAGCCACCAGCCAGGGACCATACTATCAGCCACCAGCCAGGGACCACAGTACCAGCCACCAGACAGGGACCACAGTACCAGCCACCAGACAGGGACCACAGTACCAGCCACCAGACAGGGACCACAGTACCAGCCACCAGACAGGGACAACAGTACCAGCCACCAGACAGGGACCACAGTACCAGCCTCCAGCCAAGGACCATACTATCAGCCACCAGCCAGGGACCACAGTACCAGCCACCAGACAGGGACCACAGTACCAGCCACCAGCCAGGGACCACAGTACCAGCCACCAACCAGGGACCACAGTACCAGCCACCAACCAGGGACCACAGTACCAGCCACCAGACAGGGACCACAGTACCAGCCACCAGACAGGGACAACAGTACCAGCCACCAACCAGGGACCACAGTACCAGCCACCAGACAGGGACCACAGTACCAGCCTCCAGCCAGGGACCATACTATCAGCCACCAGCCAGGGACCACAGTACCAGCCACCAGCCAGGGACCACACTATCAGCCACCAGACAGGGACCACAGTACCAGCCTCCAGCCAGGGACCACACAATCAGCCACCAGCCAGGGACCACAGTACCAGCCACCAACCAGGGACCACAGTACCAGCCACCAGACAGGGACCACAGTACCAGCCACCAGACAGGGACCACAGTACCAGCCACCAGACAGGGACCACAGTACTAGCCACCAGCCAGAGACCACAGTACCAGCCACCAGCCAGGGACCACAGCACCAGCCACCAGACAGGGACCACAGCACCAGCCACCAGACAGGGACCACAGCACCAGCCACCAGTCAGGGACCACAGTACCAGCCACCAGACAGGGACCACAGGACCAGCCACCAGACAGGGACCACAGTACCAGCCACCAGCCAGGGACCACAGCACCAGCTACCAGCCAGGGACCAAAGTACCAGCCACCAGCCAGGGACCACAGTACCAGCCACCAGACAGGGACCACAGTACCAGCCACCAGACAGGGACCACAGTACCAGTCACCAGCCAGGGACCATTGTACCAGCCACCAGCCAGGGACCACTGTACCAGCCACCAGCCAGGAACCACTGTACCAGCCACCAGCCAGGGACCACAGTACCAGCCACCAACCAGGGACCACAGTACCAGCCACCAACCAGGGACCACTGTACCAGCCACCAGCCAGGGACCACAGTACCAGCCACTAGCCAGGGACCACAGTACCAGCCACCAGCCAGGGACCACAGTACCAGCCACCAGACAGGGACCACAGTACCAGCCACCAGCCAGGGACCACAGTACCAGCCACCAGCCAGGGACCACAGTACCATTAGGGTCAACGTGCAATCGGGAGGTGCAGCATCAAACACAAGTCTTCGTGGCAGTACAGATGATACCCAGCTGACAACATCCACCAGCTTAAGGACCTGAGAATTACCAGAATGACTAGGTTATATATTTTATCTTTTTTTTCCTGGGTTACTTTACGACTCTGATGTCGGTGTGACGAACAAGATTATATTCTTTCGAACGATTAAGCTAGGCGACGCGGAGGATCATATCCAACATGTAATGAATGTTAACTATGGTGACGGTAGATATCGTACTGGGATGTCTTACACCGGGGTAATCCTGGTACACAGGCGTCTGGGGTGTCTTACACCGGGGTGATCCTGGTACACAGGCGTCTGGGGTGTCTTACACCGGGATGATCATGGTACATGGGCGTATAACACCAGGCTGGTTATTACTGTACTGGGGCGTCTTACACCGGGGTAACAGAGCGTTAAGTTGTCGTGCTTTAAGGGTTAACACAGTGTAGTTAGATTATCGGAGCATCATCCTTACAGAGTTGGGTAATGTGTTAAGCGAAGTAGATCGTTGTACTCAAGTGTGTTTGCATTATACATGATAGTTAGTACGGGCCATGTATGCATAGTAATATTGAATTTCGTCTTATCATGATCGTCAAGATGGTGTTCCCGTTGCTCGATGTAAGATGAGGTCGGTGTTGACCACTGTCACCTGACACGCCCAGAGCCCAGCCAACCAGCCAACTATGATAGTTGGTGGGTCAGGGTATGCAAATGGGGCCGTTCTTCGTGTCTTGCTAGTTCTACCTCACTAAAGCGAAAGAAAAAGATATATATATATATATATATATATATATATATATATATATATATATTTTTTTTTTTTTTTTCAAACTATTCGCCATTTCCCGCGTTAGCGAGGTAGCGTTAAGAACAGATAACTGGGCCACTGAGGGAATATCCTCACCTGGCCCCCTTCTCTGTTCCTTCTTTTGGAAAATTAAAAAAAATTTGAGAGGGGAGGATTTCCAGCCCCCCGCTCCTGCGTGTCGTAGAAGGCGACTAAAAGGGGAGGGAGCGGGGGGCTGGAAATCCTCCCCTCTCGTTTATTTATTTATTTTTTTTTTTCCAAAAGAAGGAACAGAGAAGGGGGCCAGGTGAGGATATTCCCTCAAAGGCCCAGTCCTCTGTTCTTAACGCTACCTCGCTAACGCGGGAAATGGCGAATAGTTTGAAAGAAAGAAATATATATATATATATATATATATATATATATATATATATATATATATATATATACATATATATATATATAGGGAAAATGATTTGGTAAACAGAGAAGAGGTAGTAAAAGCTTTGCGGAAGATGAAAGCCGGCAAGGCAGCAGGTTTGGATGGTATTGCAGTGGAATTTATTAAAAAAGGGGGTGACTGTATTATTGACTGGTTGGTAAGGTTATTTAATGTATGTATGACTCATGGTGAGGTGCCTGAGGATTGGCGGAATGCGTGCATAGTGCCATTGTACAAAGGCAAAGGGGATAAGAGTGAGTGCTCAAATTACAGAGGTATAAGTTTGTTGAGTATTCCTGGTAAATTATATGGGAGGGTATTGATTGAGAAGGTGAACGCATGTACAGAGCATCAGATTGGGGAAGAGCAGTGTGGTTTCAGAAGTGGTAGAGGATGTGTGGATCAGGTGTTTGCTTTGAAGAATGTATGTGAGAAATACTTAGAAAAGCAAATGGATTTGTATGTAGCATTTATATATCTGGAGAAGGCATATGATAGAGTTGATAGAGATGCTCTGTGGAAGGTATCAAGAATATATGGTGTGGGAGGCAAGTTGTTAGAAGCAGTGAAAAGTTTTTATCGAGGATGTAAGGCATGTGTACGTGTAGGAAGAGAGGAAAGTGATTGATTCTCAGTGAATGTAGGTTTGCGGCAGGGGTGTGTGATGTCTCCATGGTTGTTTAATTTGTTTATGGATGGGGTTGTTAGAGAGGTGAATGCAAGAGTTTTGGAAAGAGGGGCAAGTATGAAGTCTGTTGGGGGATGAGAGAGCTTGGGAAGTGAGTCAGTTGTTGTTCGCTGATGATACAGCGCTGGTGGCTGATTCATGTGAGAAACAGCAGAAGCTGGTGACTGAGTTTGGTAAAGTGTGTGAAAGAAGAAAGTTAAGAGTAAATGTGAATAAGAGCAAGGTAATTAGGTACAGTAGGGGTGAGGGTCAAGTCAATTGGGAGGTAAGTTTGAATGGAGAAAAACTAGAGGAAGTAAAGCGTTTTAGATATCTGGGAGTGGATCTGGCAGCGGATGGAACCATGGAAGCGGAAGTGGATCATAGGGTGGGGGAGGGGGCGAAAATCCTGGGAGCCTTGAAGAATGTGTGGAAGTCGAGAACATTATCTCGGAAAGCAAAAATGGGTATGTCTGAAGGAATAGTGGTTCCAGCAATGTTGTATGGTTGCTAGGCGTGGGCTATGGATAGAGTTGTGCGCAGGAGGATGGATGTGTTG
>NC_092233.1:38495149-38665149 GCF_036320965.1 Panulirus ornatus
AATCTGGTTTAGAAATTTAAAGGATGTGATCAGGTCTGCCCTCACTCATCTCTGGTGGGGAAATGTAAGACTTTTAGCGTTTCCAAGTAACCAGCTTTCTTAATTCTGGCACCATCAGTCTAGCACCATCTATGTTGCTCTCCTGTAGATCTTCTCTATCAGCATTTTGTGCTTTTTTGAGGTCCGGTGACCAAGCTTGAGAAGCAGTTTCTAATCTTCCGTAAGACCTAAATAGTTGGCTCAGTATTTCCTTCACCAGAAACATGAATACATTTCTAACGAATGACAACAACAGACAGTTGGCCAATCTAACAAGTCCCCTCAGATGGAACTCCGGCAACAGTGTAGGGACGATGTCAACCCCGAGGTCCCCCCTTCTCTCTCTCTCTCTCTCTCTCTCTCTCTCTCTCTCTCTCTCTCTCTCTCTCTCTCTCTCTCTCTCTCTCTCAGATCCCTGAAGCATGTTTCCTGCTAGATAATCTTCATATCGAAGCTTTTCTCACTGTGACTCACTCTTATTACTTTAAACTTAATCATATACATTTCATCAACTATGTATCTGTCTAGCTTCCCTTGTCAGTTGATACAATTCTCTCCAGTTTTCACTTTCCTGAAACGGAGCCAACGGCACGCCACTGGTAACCTCAGACTGAGATGACCTTCTGTCCCTTAAAGGATTTTCTTCCTCAGTCTTCCCTAGAGATCCAGCTCTTCAGTTAGCCTCCCAGGCAGAGCAGTGTCACATGCTTTCTGGCAGTCCACATACAAACAGTCTACCCGGCCTTCTCTTCTGTCTTAATGAGATCATTGTACCACAGAAATGTAGGAAGACCAACACACATGACCTCCTTACCTTCAACCATGTTCTTTATCCCTCAGGTAATTTCTCCTCTGTATGACGTGAGCCATTTGCTTTCTGATCATCTTTTCCAGCATCTCTCTGACTACATCCGTCAAGGAGACCGGTCTATTGTTCAGTATATATATATATATATATATATATATATATATATATATATATATATATATATATATATATATATATATATATATTTTTTTTTTTTTTTTTTTTTTTTTCTTTTTGCTTTGTCGCTGTCTCCCGCGTTTGCGAGGTAGCGCAAGGAAACAGACGAAAGAAGTGGCCCAACCCACCCCCATACACATGCCTTGATTCAATCCACTGACAGCACGTCAACCCCGGTATACCACATCGCTCCAATTCACTCTATTCTTTGCCCTCCTTTCACCCTCCTGCATGTTCAGGCCCCGATCACATAAAATCTTTTTCACTCCATCTTTCCACCTCCAATTTGGTCTCCCTCTTCTCCTCGTTCCCTCCACCTCCGACACATATATCCTCTTGGTCAATCTTTCCTCACTCATTCTCTCCATGTGACCAAACTATTTCAAAACACCCTCTTCTGCTCTCTCAACCACGCTCTTTTTATTTCCACACATCTCTCTTACCCTTACGTTACTTACTCGATCAAACCACCTCACACCACACATTGTCCTCAAACATCTCATTTCCAGCACATCCATCCTCCTGCGCACAACTCTATCCATAGCCCACGCCTCGCAACCATACAACATTGTTGGAACCACTATTCCTTCAAACATACCCATTTTTGCTTTCCGAGATAATGTTCTCGACTTCCACACATTCTTCAAGGCTCCCAGAATTTTCGCCCCCTCCCCCACCCTATGATCCACTTCCGCTTCTATGGTTCCATCCGCTGCCAGATCCACTCCCAGATATCTAAAACACTTTACTTCCTCCAGTTTTTCTCCATTCAAACTTACCTCCCAATTGAATTGACCCTCAACCCTACTGTACCTAGTAACCTTGCTCTTATTCACATTTACTCTAAACTTTCTTGTTTCACACACTTTACCAAACTCAGTTACCAGCTTCTACACTTTCTCACATGAATCAGCCACCAGCGCTGTATCATCAGCGAACAACAACTGACTCACTTCCCAAGCTCTCTCATCCCCAACAGACTTCATACTTGCCCCTCTCTTTTCCAAAACTCTTGCATTCACCTCCCTAACAACCCAATCCATAAACAAATTAAATAACCATGAAGACATCACACACTCCTGCCGCAAACCTACATTCACTGAGAACCAATCACTTTCCTCTCTTCCTACACGTACACATGCCTTACATCCTCGATAAAAACTTTTCACTGCTTCTAACAACTTGCCTCCCACACCATATATTCTTAATACCTTCCACAGAGCATCTCTATCAACTCTATCATATGCCTTCTCCAGATCCATAAATGCTACATACAAATCCATTTGCTTTTCTAAGTATTTATATATATATATATATATATATATATATATATATATATATATATATATATATATATATATATATATATATATATATGTATATATATATATATATTATCCCTGGGGATAGGGGAGAAAGAACACTTCCTACGTATTCCCTGCGTGTCGTAGGAGACGAAAAGGGGAGGGAAGGGGGGGTGGGGGGTGTTGGAAATCCCCCCCCTCGTTTTTAATTTTCCAAGATGATAGTTATGAAGGTGAAATCGCAGCTCAGTAGGAGATTACATAATTTTACTTAACAAATAATTTTTCTTTACATGTATCACTACATGTTTCACTGAGACAATCCGCCTCATCAGGTGCAAACAGTTCATAAAGTTTTCTAATTCCCAACACCAACACAAACATTCCGTCTCTCCTGTGTCATTCTCGACTACACACTGGCTTGACCATTACAGGGAAGGAGGGCATTGCCTTGTGGTTAAGTGTGTGTGTGTGTGTGTGTGTGTGTGTGTGGATATGGGTGGGGTTGAGGGGTGGGGGGTTTGACCTAAGTAACTAGATGTGTGTTCAGTTATATTTCTTATCGTTTCTTGATAATTCTTTCATAATGATTTGGTTGATGATAAGATGTGCTTCAATGTTACCGTGGGAGAAATCTTAGTATTAACAATTGAGACATTCAATAACGTTACGGGTGGCATAATCAGAAGTGGGTTGTTAAGGTCTACAAGATGATGGTTTACATAGCGGTGTTTAGCGATCACATTGTTGTGGTCATCCCTGCGTGCTGAATGATAGTGCCAATAACATCTCAGTTACTGTCTGCCGGTCTGACCAACGTACACAGTTTTACATGATTTATATCTGATGATGTAAACACACCCAATTATCGATAATTTGGCCTAATTCTAATCAAGGTATTACTGATAGTGTTATTGTGCTAGAAGGCAACACTGAAAGCAGTGTTTTAGGACATGTATTACATTAACTAAGTAAGGAGAATAGGGCAACACAAAAACATTTAGACCTATCATATTTTTCCACATTTTTGTTACTAGATGCATAAAATGTCTTACTAGCATCTATAACAAAAATCTACAGACCTTCACTGATGTTATTGTTACAATCCTTTGTGTATTTAATGATAGAAGATTCAATGATATTCTCGTGTTGAATAAGTTACAGTTGATAACTAAATTAGCGTTACTCCAGTCAGTACAATAATCATAATCTTTCATGTGATTGAATAAAGCATTTGTTTCTTGTCTGTTCTTATGCTATATCTAAATACACCAATCATTGTAACATCAATATTAGTGATGGTCTATACAAACTCGATAATTTTGTCGTAGGCAAAATTTGTAAACTGTTCACTTTCCTGTCCACATAGATAAAGATTTTATGTCATGCATGATATCATACCCGAACACTACGAACCGAACACCACCATCCGGGAACACTTGTTTACCAATGATGTTTTAGCTAGGTCTCCTCCTTATATATTTCCTGTTTTACGTCTCATTCTTGTATCTCCCTTGATGATGTGATCATTAAACGAAAGCGCACTTGGGAATTTAAAGTGTTTAATTTTCCTCGTGGTTATCAGCAAATACTAGATCACGCATATCATGATGACCTATGGCAACGTGGATACCACACAGGTCTCCCACGAATTCTTTAAGAGATGCCTGGATGAACAAGTGATGCTAAGATCTGTCCCTCCGCAACGGTTGTTCTTGTTGTGTGGCCTTTCACATTGCCAGAGAGAAGAAACTCACCTTTCAAATGGCTGTACCTACCCAGTGGAAGAACCGTATGATGGGCTATTGCTATAACAAGTGAAGAAGAGAACGGAATACTCTTCAAATGGAACTGGATCGTAAGTTAGACCATCACATTGAAAACAGTGATTGGACTAAAAACACAAGGCCTTCCTCTATGGTGAAACTTTCTAATAAACGACTTGATAAGGATTCTTTGTCCCACGCTATGGATCAAGTTTTGTTTGCTCAAACAATGGAGTTAACTGTGATGATATTACATTATCATTTGATAATTTGGAAAAGTACAGTGAATTATCTGACGATGAAGTAAACATTTGTAAATATGTAGTTTATGCCAGTTGGTCAAAACCAACTGCTCCAAATTGTCCAAAACCATTCATCAGAGATGTTAACAATCTGAAGACATATCATAAAATGCATATAACTAAAGCAGATAAGGATAACAGTTGTGACTGTGGACGGATAAGGATAACAGTTGTCACTGTGGACGAATTTAATCATTCGACATAAATGAATGATTATTTATGTGATCATACAACATATTTCAAACTCAGGAGAAATGCCACAAAAGCAGTTAATTCTCACATCAATAAACAAGTGAAGTTGTTGTTGAAAGGTAATGGTTCTCTTATCAAAAGAACCATCGTCCCCTTCCTTGCCATATATGTATGGACGAATCAAAATACATAGTCCAAACTATCCAGCAAATCCCATAGTGACTTCAGTGGGCTCCATCACATATTAATTATCAAAATGGTTAATTTGTTTTTGAAGGCCACTAGTCGGTAATATCTTCTAATATCATGAACAATATAGATTTAATTAACAAGCTTATGATACCCAAGTTGATTTTGATTCTAAACCGGTAGGTTTTGATGTGTCATCCTTGTTCACAAAAGTTACTCTTGAAGACCGCTCAGAATATCTGGTTCGTGTCTTGGATATTCTTAATTTACTTGTCTCAAATTCTGTGTTTATTGAATTGATAAAATTGTATACAGAAGACTGTGTATTTCAGTTTCATGGAGAATATTATGCTCAGAAATTTGGTATGGCGATGGGTAGCCCTCTGTCACCAGTATTAAGTAATCTTTACATGGAATTCCTTAAGTAATCTTTACATGGAATTCCTTAAAACAAAATTACGAAGGGATATCTTGCCCTCCAAGGCCATCTCCTTTAGGTATGTAGATGATGTTCTTTGTGTTTGACCAAAAAAATAGAATTTACAAACATTTCTCCCTTTACTTAACAATCTAGTACCTTCCATCAAATCTCTCGTGGAAGTGGAAAATAATCGTATGTTACCAACTTTAGATTGCATGATCCATAGGGACAGAAACGTGTTAAAGTTTAGCTTATACAGAAAACCAAAGATTTTTCTTATATTCATTATCACAACCCAACATAACAGAGTCAAACTATAATCTTTCCAGTCGATGTTTCTTAGGGCGCTCCGTACATGCAGTCTAGAATGTATTGATGATGAGTTTGGGATGATATTTTCTATTGGATACAAGTTAAAGTATCTTAGATAAATCTAAGTTGGTAAAAAAATCCTTTACTAGAGTTAAACACAAATCTCTTGATAACAAACATCTTTTAGTTCTCCCTTTTAGTGATAATTTTATGTTATTTTCCAGATCGCTTAAATCCTTTAACATAAATGTAGCCTCCAGTAATAACAAAACCATTTCAAAACACCCTCTTCTGCTCTCTCAACCACACTCTATTTATTTCCACACATCTCTCTTACCCTTACATTACTTACTCGATCAAACCACCTCACACCACATATTGTCCTCAAACATCTTTCCAGCACATCCACCCTCCTGCGCACAACTCTATCCATAGCCCACGCCTCGCAAACATACAACATTGTTGGAACCACTATTCCTTCAAACATACCCATTTTTGCTTTCCGAGATAATGTTCTCGACTTCCAAACATTCTTCAAGGCTCCCAGAACTTTCGCCCCCTCCCCCACCCGATGATTCACTTTCGCTTCCATGGTTCCATCCGCTGCCAGATCCACTACCAGATATCTAAAACATTTTACTTCCTCCAGTTTTTCTCCATGCAAACTTACCTCCCAATATATATATATATATATATATATATATACATATATATATATATATATATATATATATATATATATATATATATATATATATATATATATATATATATATTTTTTTTTTTTATACCTCGTCGCTGTCTCCCGCGTTTGCGAGGTAGCGCAAGGAAACAGACGAAAGAAATGGCCCAACCCCCCCCCATACACATGTACATACACACGTCCACACACGCAAATATACATACCTACACAGCTTTCCATGGTTTACCCCGGACGCTTCACATGCCTTGATTCAATCCACTGACAGCACGTCAACCCCTGTATACCACATCGCTCCAATTCACTCTATTCCTTGCCCTCCTTTCACCCTCCTGCATGTTCAGGCCCCGATCACACAAAATCCTTTTCACTCCATCTTTCCACCTCCAATTTGGTCTCCCTCTTCTCCTCGTTCCCTCCACCTCCGACACATATATCCTCTTGGTCAATCTTTCCTCACTCATTCTCTCCATGTGCCCAAACCATTTCAAAACACCCTCTTCTGCTCTCTCAACCACGCTCTTTTTATTTCCACACATCTCTCTTACCCTTACGTTACTTACTCGATCAAACCACCTCACACCACACATTGTCCTCAAACATCTCATTTCCAGCACATCCATCCTCCTGCGAACAACTCTATCCATAGCCCACGCCTCGCAACCATACAACATTGTTGGAACCACTATTCCTTCAAACATACCCATTTTTGCTTTCCGGGATAATGTTCTCGACTTCCACACATTTTTCCTTATATATATATATATATATATATATATATATATATATATATATATATATATATATATATATATATATATATATATATATTTATTTATTTTTTTTCTTTTTTTTACTTTGTCGCTGTCTCCCGCGTTAGCGAGGTAGAGCAAGGAAACAGATGAAGGAATGGCCCAACCCACCCACATACACATGTATATACATACACGTCCACACGCACATATACATACCTATACGTCTCAACATATACATATATATACACACACGGACATATACATATATACACATGTACATAATTCATACTGTCTGCCCTTATTCATTCTCGTCGCCACCTCGCCATACATGAAATGAAAACCCCCTCCCCCCGCATGTGCGCGAGATAGCGCTAGGAAAAGACAACAAAGGCCACATTCGTTCACACTCAGTCTCTAGCTGTCATGTATAATGCACCTAAACCACAGCTCCCTTTCCACATCCAGGCCCCACAAAACTTTCCATGGTTTACCCCAGACGCTTCACATGCCCTGGTTCAATCCATTGACAACACGTCGACCCCGGTATACCAGATCGTTCCAATTCACTCTATTCCTTGCGCGCCTCTCACCATCCTGCATGTTCAGGCCCCGATCACTCAAAATCTTTTTCACTCCATCTCTCCACCTCCAATTTGGTCTCCCACTTCTCCTCGTTCCCTCCACCTCTGACACATATATCCTCTTGGTCAATCTTTCCTCACTCATTCTCTCCATGTGACCAAGCCATTTCAAAACACCCTCTTCTGCTCTCTCAACCACACTCTTTTTATTGCTACACATCTTTCTTACCCTTTCTTGACTTACTCGATCAAACCACCTCACACGACATATTGTCTTCAAACATCTAATTTCCAGCACATCCACCCTCCTCCGCACAACTCTATCCATAGCCCACGCCTCGCAACCATATGACATTGTTGGAACCAACATTCCTCCAAACATATACATTTTTGCTTTCCAAGATAACGTTCTCGACTTCCACACATTTTTCAACTCTCCCAGAACTTTCGCCCCCTCCCCCACCCTATGATTCACTTCCGCTTCCATGGTCCCATCCGCTGCCAAATCCACTCCCAGATATCTAAAACACTTTACTTCCTCCAGTTTTTCTGTATTCAAACTTACCTCCCAGTTGACTTTTCCCTCAACCCTACTGTACCTAATAACCTTACTCTTATTCTCCTTTACTCTCAGCTTTCTTCTTTCACACACTTTACCAAACTCAGTCACCAGCTTCTGCAGTTTCTCACATGAATCAGCCACCAGCGCTGTATCATCAGCGAACAACAACTGACTCACTTCCCAAGCTCTCTCATCCACAACAGACTGCATACTTGCCCCGCTTTCCAAAGATCTTGCGTTCACCTCCCTAACAACCCCATCCATAAACAAATTAAACAACCATGGAGACATCACACACCCCTGCCGCAAACCAACATTCACTGAGAACCAATCACTTTCCTCTCTTCTTACACGTACATATGCCTTACATCCTCGATATAAACTTTTCACTGCTTCTAACAACTTGCCTCCCACACCATATATTCTTAATACCTTCCACAGAGCATCTCTATCAACTCTATCATATGTCTTCTCCAGATCCATAAATGCTACATACAAATCCATTTGCTTTTCTAAGTAATTCTCAAATACATTCTTCAGAGCAAACACCTGATCCACACATCCTCTACCACTTCTGAAACCACACTGCTCTTCCCCAATCTGATGCTCTGTACATGCCTTCACCCTTTCAGTCACTACCCTACCATATAATTTCCCAGGAATGCTCAACAAACTTATGCCTCTGAAATTTAAGCACTCACTCTTATCCCCTTTGCCTTTGTACAATGGCACTATGCAAGCATTTCGCCAGTCCTCAGGCACCTCACCATGAGTCATACATACATTAAATAACCTCACCAACCAGTCAATAATGCAGTCACCCCCTTTTTTGATAAATTCCACTGCAATACCTTCCAAACCCGCTGCCTTGCTGGCTTTCATCTTCCGCAAAGCTTATACTACCTCTTCTCTGTTTACCAATTCGTTCTCCCTAACCCTCTCACTTTGCACACTCTATCGTCAAACACATTCAACAGACCTTCAAAATACTCACTCCATCTCCTTCTCACATCACCACTTCTTGTAATCACCTCCCCATTAGCCCTGTTTACTGATGTTCTCATTTGTTTCCTTGTCTTACGCACTTTATTTACCTCCTTCCAAAACATCTTTTCATTCTCCCTAAAATATAATGATACTCTCTCACCCCCACTCTCATTTGCCCTCTTTTTCGCCCCTTGCACCTTTCTCTTGATCTCCTGTCTCTTTCTTTTATACATCTCCCAGTCATTTGCATTATTTCCCTGCAAAAATCGTCCAAATGCCTCTCTCTTCTCTTTCACTAAGGGCAAATGAGAGTTGGGGTGAGAGAGTATCATTAAATTTTAGGGAGAATAAAAAGATGTTCTGGAAGGAGGTAAATAAAGTGCGTAAGACAAGGGAGCAAATGGGAACTTCAGTGAAGGGCGCAAATGGGGAGGTGATAACGAGTAGTGGTGATGTGAGAAGGAGATGGAGTGAGTATTTTGAAGGTTTGTTGAATGTGTTTGATGATAGAGTGGCAGATATAGGGTGTTTTGGTCGAGGTGGTGTGCAAAGTGAGAGGGTTAGGGAAAATGATTTGGTAAACAGAGAAGAGGTAGTAAAAGCTTTGCGGAAGATGAAAGCCGGCAAGGCATCAGGTTTGGATGGTATTGCAGTGGAATTTATTAAAAAAGGGGGTGACTGTATTGTTGACTGGTTGGTAAGGTTATTTAATGTATGTATGACTCATGGTGAGGTGCCTGAGGATTGGCGGAATGCGTGCATAGTGCCATTGTACAAAGGCAAAGGGGATAAGAGTGAGTGCTCAAATTACAGAGGTATAAGTTTGTTGAGTATTCCTGGTAAATTATATGTGAGGGTATTGATTGAGAGGGTGAAGGCATGTACAGAGCATCAGATTGGGGAAGAGCAGTGTGGTTTCAGAAGTGGTAGAGGATGTGTGGATCAGGTGTTTGCTTTGAAGAACGTATGTGAGAAATACTTAGAAAAGCAAATGGATTTGTATGTAGCATTTATGGATCTGGAGAAGGCAGATGATAGAGCTGATAGAGATGCTCTGTGGAAGGTATTAAGAATATATGGTGTGGGAGGCAAGTTGTTAGAAGCAGTGAAAAGTTTTTATCGAGGATGTAAGGCATGTGTACGTGTAGGAAGAGAGGAAAGTGATTGGTTCTCAGTGAATATAGGTTTGCGGCAGGGGTTTGTGATGTCTCCATGGTTGTTTAATTTGTTTATGGATGGGGTTGTTAGGGAGGTGAATGCAAGAGTTTTGGAAAGAGGGGCAAGTATGAAGTCTGTTGGGGATGAGAGAGCTTGGGAAGTGAGTCAGTTGTTGTTCGCTGATGATACAGCGCTGGTAGCTGATTCATGTGAGAAACAGCAGAAGCTGGTGACTGAGTTTGGTAAAGTGTGTGAAAGAAGAAAGTTAAGAGTAAATGTGAATAAGAGCAAGGTTATCAGGTACAGTAGGGTTGAGGGTCAAGTGAATTGGGAGGTGAGTTTGAATGGAGAAAAACTGAAGGAAGTAAAGTGTTTTAGATATCTGGGAGTGGATTTGGCAGCGGATGGAACCATGGAAGCGGAAGTGGATCATAGGATGGGGGAGGGGGCGAAAATTCTGGGAGCCTTGAAGAATGTGTGGAAGTCGAGAACATTATCTCGGAAAGCAAAAATGGGTATGTTTGAAGGAATAGTGGTTCCAACAATGTTGTATGGTTGCGAGGCGTGGGCTATGGATAGAGTGGTGCGCAGGAGGATGGATGTGCTGGAAATGAGATGTTTGAGGACAATGTGTGGTGTGAGGTGGTTTGATCGAGTAAGTAACGTAAGGGTAAGAGAGATGTGTGGAAATAAAAAGAGCGTGGTTGAGAGAGCAGAAGAGGGTGTTTTGAAATGGTTTGGGCACATGGAGAGAATGAGTGAGGAAAGATTGACCAAGAGGATATATGTGTCGGAGGTGGAGGGAACGAGGAGAAGAGGGAGACCAAATTGGAGGTGGAAAGATGGAGTGAAAAAGATTTTGTGCGATCGGGGCCTGAACATGCAGGAGGGTGAAAGGAGGGCAAGGAATAGAGTGAATTGGAGCGATGTGGTATACCGGGGTTGACGTGCTGTCAGTGGATTGAATCAGGGCATGTGAAGCGTCTGGGGTAAACCATGGAAAGCTGTGTAGGTATGTATATTTTGCGTGTGTGGACGTATGTATATACATGTGTATGGGGGTGGGTTGGGCCATTTCTTTCGTCTGTTTCCTTGCGCTACCTCGCAAACGCGGGAGACAGCGGCAATATATATATATATATATATATATATATATATATATATATATATATATATATATATATATATATATATATATATAT
The DNA here is from genome assembly GCF_036320965.1 of Panulirus ornatus. NCBI lineage: Eukaryota > Metazoa > Arthropoda > Malacostraca > Decapoda > Palinuridae > Panulirus > Panulirus ornatus. The sequence continues at coordinate 38,506,605 of NC_092233.1, forward strand.
ATATATATATATATATATATATATATATAACAGACTGCGCTCCAATAGCAAGGATTCGAACCCCATACCTTTTATGTGATAAAAGAGTACACAAACCTCTTGGTTATGCTACACATAGCAGGACAATATCGGGTATTCGTTTACTAACCAAGTGGTTAGAGTGTCCTCCTACTACACAGATGGTACGGGGTTCGAATCCTTGCTGATGGAATTTTAGCCCAAGATTAAGGCTGATATTCATAAGGTTTTGCTGAACGAAAATAGAAATGAAAACTCTTCCTGAAATGCCCCGAGCTCACTCTACTGTGAGTTGTTGAGAAATTTTCTGCAGAACAAATATTTACTTTATGGGTGAACGCGTTCTATTACAGATATGAATGTAAGAAAAATATATCAGAATTTATCGGCTGCTCACATACGTCTGCCAAAATAAATTTCAAAGCATTCCATTAATTATCAGTATAAATGTTCGTGAATTCCATATTCATTGTAGAGTAAATTATTCTAATTATAGACAGGATGATAAACAATTGTCTTGTCCTGAAATGAGAGAGGTATTGTACATCTGGCACTTGAGTTCGTGGACACACTGACTGAACGACACTGCTCCAATTTGACTTTGTTTACCCGTTCGCTGAGCGTGCATGGCCGTCCCACAATAGCCTTTTTGTGAAGTGAATGAAGGGATTACAATTGCATGTTGAATTTGTTTTCAAACATATCTCCACAATCATACAAACTCACACACACAAACACACACACACACACACACACACACACACACACACACACACACACACACACATACATACACACACACACACACACACACACACACACACACACACATACATACACACACTCACACACCACACACACACACACACACACACACACTCAAGGATCTCTGTGACGCAGGTGTTAACGTTCTTAACCATCACACAGCACGGTCAGCCCAACGTCGGACCCGCACGGGATGAATCTTGGGTCGGACTACACCAAACCCAGGTGTTCCTCCCTCTCTAGATGCTGATCGATATATATATATATATATATATATATATATATATATATATATATATATATATATATATATATATATATATATCCTTGGGGATAGGGGAAAAAGGATACTTCCCACGCAATCCCCGCGTGTCGTAGAAGGCGACTAAAGGGGACGGGAGCGGGGGGCTAGAAACCCTCCCCTTCTTGTATCTTAACTTTCTAAATGGGGAAACAGAAGGAGTCACACGGGAAGTGCTCATCCTCCTAGAAGGCTCAGATTGGGGTGTCTAAATGTGTGTGGATGTAACCAAGATGAGAAAAAAGGTAGATAGGTAATATGTTTGAGGAAAGGAACCTGGATGTTTTGGCTCTGAGTAAAACGAAGCTCGGGGGTAAAGGGGAAGAGTGGTTTGGGAATGTCTTGGGAGGAAAGTCAGGGGCTGGTGAGAGGACAAGAGCAAAGGAAGGAGTAGCACTACTTCTGAAACAGGAATTGTGGGAGTATGTGATACAGTGTAACAAAGTAAACTTTAGATTGATATGAATAAACTGAAAGTGGATGGAGAGAGTTAGGTGATCATTGGTGCATATGCACCTGGGCAAGAGAAAAAAGATCATGAGAGGCAAGTGTTTTGGGAGCAGCTGATTGAGTATGTTAGCAGTTTTGATGCACGAGACCGGGTTATAGTGATGGATGATTTGAATGCAAAGGTGAGTAATGTTGCAGTTGAGGGAATAATTGGTGTACATGGGGTGTTCAGTGTTGTAAATGGAAATGGTGAAGAGCTTTTATTTTTGTGTGCTGAAAAAGGACTGGTGACAGGGAATACGTGGTTTAAAAAGAGATATACATAAGTATACGTATGTAAATAGGAGAGATGGCCAGAGAGCGTTATTGGATTACATGTTAATTGATAGGCGCGTGAAAGAGAGACTTTTGAATGTTAATGTGCTGAGAGGTGCAACTGGAGGGATGTCTGATCATTATCTTGTATAGGCGAAGGTGAATATTTGTAGAGGTTTTCAGAAAAGGAGAGAGAATATTGGGGTGAAGAGAGTGGTGAGAGTAAGTGAGCTTGGAAAGGAGACTTGTGTAAGGAAGTACCGGGAGAGACTGAGTGCAGAATGGAAAAAGGTAAGAGCAAAGGACATAATGGGAGTGGGGGAGGAATGGGATGTATTTAGGGAAGCAGTGATGGCTTCCGCAAAAGTTGCTTGTGGCATGAGAAGCGTGGGAGGTGGGCAGATTAGAAAGGGTAGTGAGTGGTGGGATAAAGAAGTAAGATTATTAGTGAAAGAGAAGAGATAGGCGTTTGGACGATTTTTGCAGGGAGATAGTGCAAATGAGTGGGAGATGTATAAAAGAAAGAGGAATGAGGTTAAGAGAAATGTGCAAAAGGTGAAAAAGAGGGCAAATGAGAGTTGGGGTGAGAGAGTATCATTAAATTTTAGGGAAAATAAAATGATGTTTTGGAAGGAGGTGAATAAAGTGCGTAAGACAAGAGAAAAAATGGGAACATCAGTGAAGGGGGCTAATGGGGAAGAAATAACAAGTAGTGGTGATGTGAGGAGATGGAGTGAGTATTTTGAAGGTTTGCTGAATGTGATAGATGATAGAGTGGCAGATATAGGGTGATTTGGTCGAGGTGGTGTGCGAAGTGAGAGGGGTCAGAGAGAATGATTTGGTAAACAGAGAAGAGGTAGTGAAAGCTTTGCGGAAGGTGAAAGCCGGCAAGGATGGTATTGCAGTGGAATTTATGAAGAAAGGGGGTGATTCTCTTGTTGACTGGTTGGTGAGGATATTCAATGTATGTATGGTTCATGGTGAAATGCCTGAGGATTGGGTGAATGCATGCATAGTGCCATGGCACAAATGCAAAGGGGATAAAGGTGAGTGCTCAAATTACAGAGGTATAAGTTTGTTGAGTATTCCTGGGAAATCATGTGCGAGGGTATTGAATGAGAGGATGAAGGTATGTACAGAGCATCAGATTGGGGAAGAGCAGTGTGGTTTCAAAAGTGGTAGAGGATGTGTGTATCACGTGTTTGCTTTGAAGAATGTATGTGAGAAATACTTAGAAAAGCAAATGGATTTGTATATAGCATTTATGGATCTGAAGGAGTCATATGACAGAGATGCTCTGTGGAAGGTATCAAGAGTATATGGTGTGGAAGGCAAGTTGCTAGAAGGAATGAAAAGTTTTTATCGAGGATGTAAGGCATGTGTACGAGTAAAAAGAGAGGAAAGTGATAGGTTCTCAGTGAATGTCGTTTTGCGGCAGGAGTGCGTGATGTCTCCATGGTTGTTTAATTTGTTTATGGATGGGGTTGTTAGGGAAGTAAATGCAAGAGTTTTGGGGAGATGGGCAAGTATGCAGTCTGTTGTGAATGAGAGGGCTTGGGAAGTGAGTCAGTTGTTGTTCGCTGATGATTCAGCGCTGGTGGCTGATTCGGGTGAGAAACTGCAGAAGCTGGTGACTGAGTCTGGTAAAGTGTGTGAAAGAAGAAAGCTGAGAGTAAATGTGAATAAGAGCAAGGTTATTAGGTACAGTAGCACTGAGGGGCAAATCAGTTGGGAGATAAGTATGAATGGAGAGAAACTGGAGGAAGTGAAGTGTTTTAGATATCTGGGAGTGGATTTGGCAGCGGATGGACCATGGAAGCGGAAGTGAGTCACAGGGTGGGGGAGGGGGCGAAAGCTCTGGGAGCGTTGATAACTGTGTCTAGCTTGTGATAACTGGCTGTAGCTTGTTGTAGCTGGTTGTAGGTCGTGATAACTGGCTGTAGCTTGTGGTAGCTTGCTATAGCTTCTGGTAGGTGGCTGTAGCTTGTGATAAATGGCTGTAGCTTGTGACAACTGGCTGTAGCTTGTGATAACTGATGTAGCTTGTGATAAGTGGCTGTAGCTTGTGATAAATGGCTGTAGCTTGTGACAACTGGCTGTAGCTTGTTGTAGCTGGTTGTAGGTCGTGATAACTGGCTGTTAGCTTGTGATAACTGGCTGTAGCTTGTGATAACTGCTGTAGCTTGTGAAACTGGCTGTAGCTTGTGAATAACTGGCTGTAGCTTGTGATAACTGATGTAGCTTGTGATAACGGGCTGTAGCTTGTGACAACTGGCTGTAGCTTGGATAACTGGCTGTAGCTTGTCATAACTGGCTGTAGCTTATGATAACTGGTTATAGCTTGTGATAACTGGCTGTAGCTTGTGATAAGTGGCTGTAGCTTGTGATTAACTGGCTGTAGCTGTGATAACTGGCTGTAACTTGTGGTAATTGGCTGTAGCTTGTGATTACTGGCTGTAGCTTGTGAATAACTGGCTGTAGCTTGGATAACTGGCTGTAGTTTGTGATAACTGGCCGTAGCTTGTGATAACTGGCTGTAGATTGTGATAACTGGCTGTAGTTTGTGATAACTGGCTGTAGCTTGTGATAATGGCTGTAGCTTGTGTAACTGGCTGTAGCTTATGATATCTGGCTGTAGCTTGTATAACTGGCTGTAGCTTGTGATAACTGGCTGTGCTTGTGATAACTGGATGTAGCTTGTGATAACTGGCTTGTAGCTTGTGGTAGCTGGGTGTAGCTTGTGATAACTGACTGTAGGTTGTGATAACTGGCTGTTGCTTGTGATAATGGCTGTAGCTTGTGATACTGGCTCTAGCTTGTGATAACTGGCTGTAGCTTGTCATAACTGGCTTGTAGCTTGTGATAACTAGCTGTAGCTTGTGATTACTGGCTGTAGCTTGTGACAACTGGCTGTAGCTTGTGAATAACTGGCTATAGCTTGTGATAACTGTCTTTAGCTTGTGATAACTGCTGTAGCTTGTGATAACTGTCTTTAGCTTGTGATAACTGTCTTTAGCTTGTGATAACTGACTGTAGCTTGTGATAACTAGCTGCAGCTTTGAAAACTGGCTGTAGCTTGTGACAACTGGCTGTAGCTTGTCATAACTGGCTTGTAGCTTGTGATAATTGGCTGTAGCTTGTGATAACTGGATGTAGCTTGTGATAACTAGCAGTAGCTTTTGATAACTGGCTGTAGTTTGTGATAACTGGCTGTACTTGTGATAACTGGCTGTTGCTTTTGATAACTGGCTGTACTTGTGATAACTGGCTGTAGCTTTGATAACTGGCTGTACTTGTGATAACTGGCTATAGCTTGTGATAACTGTCTTTAGCTTGTGATAACTGATGTAGCTTGTGATAACTGTCTTTAGCTTGTGATAACTGTGTCTAGCTTGTGATAACTGGCTGTAGCTTGTGGTAGCTTGCTATAGCTTCTGGTAGCTGGCTGTAGCTTGTCATAACTGGCTGTAGCTTGATGTAACCTGCTATAGCTTTTCGATAGCTGGCTGCAGCTTGTGATAACTGACTGTAGCTTGTGATACTGGCTCTAGCTTGTGATAACTGACTGTAGCTTGTGATAACTGGCTGTAGCTTGTCATAACTGGCTGTAGCTCGTGATAACTAGCTGTAGCTTGTGATTACTGGCTGTAGCTTGCGATGATTAGGTTGGCTGTAGCTTGTGTTAACTGGCTGTAGCTTGATGTAATGTATTTAGCTCGTTATAGATGAATTTAGCTTGATGTAGATGTTATTTAGCTCGCTATAGATGAATTTAGCTTGTTGTAGCTGGGTCTAACTTGTGATAACTGGCTGTAGCTTTGATAACTGGCTGTAGCTTGTCATAACTGGCTGTTGCTTTTGATAACTGGCTGTTGCTTTTGATAACTGGCTGTAGCTTGTCATAACTGCTGTAGCTTGTGATAACTGTGTCTAGCTTGTGATAACTGTCTTTAGCTTGTGATAACTAGCTGTAGCTTGTGATAACTGGCTGTAAGCTTGTGATAACTAGCTGTAGCTTGTGATAACTGGCCGTAGCTTGTGATAACTGTCTTTAGCTTGTGATAACTGGCTGTAGCTTGTGACAACTGGCTGTAGCTTGTGAATAACTGGCTGTAGCTTGTCATAACTGCTGTAGCTTGTGATATTGGCTGTAGCTTGTGATTACTGGCTGTAGCTTGTGTTAACTGGCTGTAGCTTGTCATAACTGCTGTAGCTCGTGATAACTGGTGTAGCTTGTGATAACTGGTGTAGCTTGTGATAACCTGGCTGTAGCTTGTGAAACTGGCTGTAGCTTTGATAACTGGCTGTAGGCTTGTGATAACTGGCTGTAGTTTGTGATAACTGGCTGTAGATTGTGATAACTGGCTGTAGCTTGTGAAACTGGCTGTAGCTTGTGATAACTGGCCGTAGCTTGTGATAACTGTCTTTAGCTTGTGATAACTAGCTGTAGCTTGTGATAAGTGGCTGTAGCTTGTGATGAGTGCCTTTAGCTTGTGGTAGCTGGGTGTAGCTTGTGATAACGGGCTGTAGCTTGTGATAACTAGCAGTAGCTTTTGATAACTGGCTGTAACTTGTGGTAATTGGCTGTAGCTTGTGAAACTGGCTGTAGCTTATGATAACTGGTTATAGCTTGTGATAACTGGCTGTTGCTTATGATAACTGGCTGTAGCTTGTATAACTGGCTGTAGCTTGCGATGATTGCGATGATATATATGTAGATGTATTTAGCTTGATGTAGATGTATTTAGCTCGTATAGATGAATTTAGCTTGATGTAGATGTATTTAGCTCGCTATAGATGAATTTAGCCTTGATGTAGATGTATTTAGCTCGCTATAGATGGAATTTAGCTTGATGTAGATGTATTTAGCTTGATGTAGAAGTATTTAGCTCGCTATAGATGAATATAGCTTGATGTAGATGTATTTAGCTCGCTATAGATGTATTTAGCTCGCTATAGATGTATTTAGCTCGCTATAGATGAATTAGCTTGATGTAGAAGTATTTAGCTCGCTATAGATGTATTTAGCTCGCTATAGATGTATTTAGCTCGCTATAGATGTATTTAGCTCGCTATAGATGAATTTAGCTTGATGTAGAGTATTTAGCTCGCTATAGATGTATTTAGCTGCTATAGATGAATTTAAGCTTGATGTAGATGTAATTTAGCTCGCTATAGATGAATTTAGCTTGATGTAGATGTAATTTAGCTCGCTATAGATGAATATAGCTTGATGTAGATGTATTTAGCTGGCTATAGATGAATTTAAGCTTGATGTAGATGTATTTAGCTTGATGTAGAAGTATTTAGCTCGCTATAGATGAATTTAGCTTGTTGTAGCTGGGTCTAACTTGTGATAACTGGCTATAGCTTGTGATAACTGTCTTTAGCTTGTGATAACTAGCAGTAGCTTTTGATAACTGGCTGTACTTGTGATAACTGGCCGTAGCTTGTGATAACTGTCTTTAGCTTGTGATAACTGTGTCTAGCTTGTGATAACTGGCTGTAGTTTGTGATAACTGGCTTGTAGCTTGTGATAACTAGCTGCAGCTTTGAAAACTGGCTGTAGCTTGTGACAACTGGCTGTAGCTTGTCATAACTGGCTGTAGCTTGTGATAACTAGCAGTAGCTTTTGATAACTGGCTGTAGCTCGTGATAACTAGCTGTAGCTTGTGATAACTGGCTGTAGCTTGTCATAACTGGCTGTAGCTTGATGTAATGTATTTAGCTCGCTATAGATGTATTTAGCTTGATGTAGATGTAATTTAGCTCGCTATAGATGTATTTAGCTGCTATAGATGAATTTAGCTTGATGTAGATGTATTTAGCTTGATGTAGAGTATTTAGCTCGCTATAGATGTATTTAGCTCGCTATAGATGAATTTAGCTTGTTGTAGCTGGGTCTAACTTGTGATAACTGGCTGTACTTGTGATAACTGGCCGTAGCTTGTGATAACTGTCTTTAGCTTGTGATAACTGTGTCTAGCTTGTGATAATGGCTGTAGCTTGTGATAAATGGCTGTAGCTTGTGAAACTGGCTGTAGCTTTGATAACTGGCTGTAGCTTGTTGTAGCTGGTTGTAGGTCGTGATAACTGGCTGTTAGCTTGTGATAACTGATGTAGCTTGTGATAACTGATGTAGCTTGTGATAATTGGCTGTAGCTTTGATAACTGGCTGTAGCTTGTCATAACTGGCTGTAGCTTGCGATGATTAGGTTGCTGTAGCTTGCGATGATTAGGTTGGCTGTAGCTTGTGATAACTGACTGTAGCTTGTGATAACTGTCTTTAGCTTGTGATAACTGTCTTTAGCTTGTGATAACTGACTGTAGCTTGTGATAACTGGCCGTAGCTTGTGATAACGGGCTGTAGCTTGTGACAACTGGCTGTAGCTTGTGATATCTGGCTGTAGCTTGTCATAACTGGCTGTAGCTGTGATAACTGGCTGTACTTGTGATAACTGGCTTGTAGCTTGTGATATCTGGCTGTAGCTTGTGATAACTGTCTTTAGCTTGTGATAACTGTCTTTAGCTTGTGATAACTGGCTGTAGCTTGTGAATAACTGGCTGTAGCTTGCGATGATTGCGATGATATATATGTAGATGTATTTAGCTCGCTATAGATGTATTTAGCTCGCTATAGATGAATATAGCTTGATGTAGATGTATTTAGCTCGCTATAGATGTATTTAGCTCGCTATAGATGTATTTAGCTCGCTATAGATGTATTTAGCTCGTTATAGATGAATGTAGCTTGATGTAACCTGCTATAGCTTTTCGATAGCTGGCTGCAGCTTGTGATAACTGACTGCAGCTTTTGATAACTGGCTGTAGCTCGTGATAACTAGCTGTAGCTTGTGATTAACTGGCTGTAGCTTATGATAACTGGCTGTACTTGTGATAACTGTCTTTAGCTTGTGATAACTAGCTGCAGCTTTGAAAACTGGCTGTAGCTTGTGATAACTAGCTGCAGCTTTGAAAACTGGCTGTAGCTTGATGTAACCTGCTATAGCTTTTCGATAGCTGGCTGCAGCTTGTGATAACTGACTGCAGCTTTTGATAACTGGCTGTAGCTTGTCATAACTGGCTGTAGCTTGTCATAACTGGCTGTTGCTTTTGATAACTGGCTGTAGCTTTGATAACTAGCTCTAGCTTGTGATAACTGGCTGTAGCTTGTCATAACTGGCTGTAGCTTGTCATAACTGGCTGTAGCTTGTGAAACTGGCTGTAGCTTGTCATAACTGGCTGTAGCTTGTCATAACTGGCTGTTGCTTGTGATAACTGGCCTGTAGCTTGTGATAAACTGGCTGTAGCTTGTCATAACTGGCTTGTAGCTTGTGATAACTGGCTGTAGCTTGTCATAACTGGCTTGTAGCTTGTGATAACTGGCTGTAGCTTGTCATAACTGCTGTAGCTTGTGATATCTGGCTGTAGCTTGTGAATAACTGGCTATAGCTTGTGATAACTGTCTTTAGCTTGTGATAACTAGCAGTAGCTTTTGATAACTGGCTGTAAGCTTGTGATAACTGTCTTTAGCTTGTGATAACTAGCTGCAGCTTTGAAAACTGGCTGTAGCTTGATGTAACCTGCTATAGCTTTTCGATAGCTGGCTGTAGCTTGATGTAACCTGCTATAGCTTTTCGATAGCTGGCTGCAGCTTGTGATAACTGGCTGTAGTTTGTGATAACTGGCTGTAGCTTTGATAACTGGCTGTAGTTTGTGATAACTGGCTGTAGCTTGTGACAACTGGCTGTAGCTTATGATAACTGGTTATAGCTTGTGATAACTGACTGTAGCTTGTGATATCTGGCTGTAGCTTGTGATAACTGGCTGTTAGCTTGTGATAACTGACTGCAGCTTTTGATAACTGGCTGTAGATTGTGATAACTGGCTATAGCTTGTGATAACTAGCTGCAGCTTTGAAAACTGGCTGTAGCTTGTCATAACTGCTGTAGCTTGTGATACTGGCTCTAGCTTGTGATAACTGGCTGTAGCTTGTGATACTGGCTCTAGCTTGTGATAACTGGCTATAGCTTGTGATAACTGGCTGTAGCTTGTGATAACTGACTGCAGCTTTTGATAACTGGCTGTACTTGTGATAACTAGCTGCAGCTTTGAAAACTGGCTGTAGCTCGTGATAACTAGCTGTAGCTTGTGATAACTAGCTGTAGCTTGTGATAACTGATGTAGCTTGTGATAACTGTCTTTAGCTTGTGATAACTGACTGCAGCTTTTGATAACTGGCTGTAGCTTGTCATAACTGGCTGTAGCTTGTGTTAGCTTGCTGCAGATTTTGATATTTGGCTGTAGCTTGTCATAACTGGCTGTAGCTCGTGATAACTAGCTGTAGCTTGTGATAACTGGCTTGTAGCTTGTGATATCTGGCTGTAGCTTGTCATAACTGGCTGTTGCTTTTGATAACTGGCTGTAGCTTGTCATAACTGGCTGTAGCTTGTGATAACTGTGTCTAGCTTGTGATAACTGTCTTTAGCTTGTGATAACTGACTGTAGCTTGTGATACTGGCTCTAGCTTGTGATAACTAGCTGCAGCTTTGAAAACTGGCTGTAGCTTGTCATAACTGGCTGTAGCTTCTCATCGATGGATGTAGCTTGTGATAACTAGCTGCAGCTTTGAAAACTGGCTGTAGCTTGTCATAACTGCTGTAGCTTGTGATATCTGGCTGTAGCTTGTCATAACTGGCTGTAGCTTGTGACAACTGGCTGTAGCTTGTCATAACTGCTGTAGCTCGTGATAACTGGTGTAGCTTGTGATAACTGGTGTAGCTTGTGATAACTGGCTGTAAGCTTGTGATAACTAGCTGTAGCTTGTGATAACTGGCTGTAAGCTTGTGATAACTGACTGTAGCTTGTGATAACTGATGTAGCTTGTGATAACTGGCTGTAGATTGTGATAACTGGCTGTAGTTTGTGATAACTGGCCGTAGCTTGTGATAACTGGCCTGTAGCTTGTGATAATGGCTGTAGCTTGTGTTAGCTGGCTGCAGCTTGTGATAACTGGTGTAGCTTGTGGTAGCTGGCTGTAGCTTGTGATAAATGGCTGTAGCTTGTGATAAGTGGCTGTAGCTTGTGGATAACTGGCTGTAGATTGTGATAACTGGCTGTAGCTTGTATAACTGGCTGTAGCTTGCGATGATTGCGATGATATATATGTAGATGTATTTAGCTTGATGTAGATGTATTTAGCTTGATGTAGAGTATTTAGCTCGCTATAGATGGAATTTAGCTTGATGTAGATGTACTTAGCTCGCTATAGATGTATTTAGCTCGCTATAGATGAATATAGCTTGATGTAGATGTAATTTAGCTCGCTATAGAGAATTTAGCTTGATGGAGATGTATTTAGATCGCTATTGATGAATTTAGCTGATGTAGATGTATTTAGCTCGTTATAGATGAATTTAGCTTGATGTAGAGTATTTAGCTCGCTATAGATGTATTTAGCTCGCTATAGATGTATTTAGCTCGCTATAGATGAATTTAGCTTGATGTAGAAGTATTTAGCTCGCTATAGATGAATTTAGCTTGATGTAGATGTATTTAGCTCGCTATAGATGTATTTAGCTCGCTATAGATGTATTTAGCTCGCTATAGATGAATTTAGCTTGATGTAGATGTAATTTAGCTCGCTATAGATGTATTTAGCTCGCTATAGATGAATTTAGCTTGATGTAGATGTAATTTAGCTCGCTATAGATGAATTTAGCTTGATGTTGATGTATTTAGCTCGGTATAGATGAATTTAGCTTGTTGTAGCTGGGTCTAACTTGTGATAACTGGCTATAGCTTGTGATAACTGGATGTAGCTTGTGATAACTGTCTTTAGCTTGTGATAACTAGCAGTAGCTTTTGATAACTGGCTGTAACTTGTGGTAATTGGCTGTAGCTTGTGATAACTGGCTATAGCTTGTGATAACTGTCTTTAGCTTGTGATAACTAGCAGTAGCTTTTGATAACTGGCTGTAGCTTGTCATAACTGGCTGTAGCTCGTGATAACTAGCTGTAGCTTTGATAACTGGCTGTAGTTTGTGATAACTGGCTGTTGCTTGTGATAACTGGCTGTAGATTGTGATAACTGGCTTGTAGCTTGTGATAACTAGCAGTAGCTTTTGATAACTGGCTGTAGCTTGTGACAACTGGCTGTAGCTTGTGATTAACTGGCTGTAGCTGTGATAACTGGCTGTAAGCTTGTGATAACTGACTGTAGCTTGTGATAACTAGCAGTAGCTTTTGATAACTGGCTGTTAGCTTGTGATAACTGTCTTTAGCTTGTGATAACTAGCAGTAGCTTTTGATAACTGGCTGTAGATTGTGATAACTGGCTTGTAGCTTGTGATAACTAGCTGCAGCTTTGAAAACTGGCTGTAGCTTGTCATAACTGGCTGTAGCTTGCGATGATTAGGTTGCTGTAGCTTGCGATGATTAGGTTGGCTGTAGCTTGTGATAACTAGCTGCAGCTTTGAAAACTGGCTGTAGCTTATGATAACTGGCTGTAGCTTGTGTTAGCTTGCTGCAGATTTTGATATTTGGCTGTAGCTTGTCATAACTGCTGTAGCTTGTGATAAATGGCTGTAGCTTGTGAAACTGGCTGTAGCTTTGATAACTGGCTGTAGCTTGTTGTAGCTGGTTGTAGGTCGTGATAACTGGCTGTAGCTTATGATAACTGGCTGTAGATTGTGATAACTGGCTATAGCTTGTGATAACTGATGTAGCTTGTGATAATTGGCTGTAGCTTGTGGATAACTGGCTGTAGCTTGTGGTAGCTGCCTCTAGCTTGTGTTAGCTTGCTGCAGATTTTGATATTTGGCTGTAGCTTGTCATAACTGGCTTGTAGCTTGTGATAACTGTCTTTAGCTTGTGATAACTAGCTGTAGCTTGTGTTAACTGGCTGTAGCTTGTGATAACTGGCTGTAAGCTTGTGATAACTGACTGTAGGTTGTGATAACTGGCTATAGCTTTTGATAACTGGCTGTAGCTGTGATAAACTGGCTGTAGCTTGTCATAACTGGCTGTTGCTTGTGATAACTGGCTTGTAGCTTGTGATATCTGGCTGTAGCTTGTGATATCTGGCTGTAGCTTGTGATAATTGGCTGTAGCTTTGATAACTGGCTGTAGCTCGTGATAACTAGCTGTAGCTTTGATAACTGGCTGTAGCTTGCGATGATTGCGATGATATATATGTAGATGTATTTAGCTCGCTATAGATGAATATAGCTTGATGTAGATGTATTTAGCTCGCTATAGAGAATTTAGCTTGATGTTGATGTATTTAGCTCGCTATAGATGAATATAGCTTGATGTAGATTGTATTTAGCTCGCTATAGATGTATTTAGCTCGTTATAGATGAATGTAGCTTGATGTAACCTGCTATAGCTTTTCGATAGCTGGCTGCAGCTTGTGATAACTGACTGTAGCTTGTGATAATTGGCTGTAGCTTGTCATAACTGCTGTAGCTTGTGAATAACTGGCTGTAGCTTGTCATAACTGGCTGTAGCTTGTGATAACTGTCTTTAGCTTGTGATAACTAGCTGCAGCTTTGAAAACTGGCTGTAGCTTGTGATTACTGGCTGTAGCTTGTCATAACTGGCTGTAGCTCGTGATAACTAGCTGTAGCTTGTGATATCTGGCTGTAGCTTGTGACAACTGGCTGTAGCTTGTGATAACTGTCTTTAGCTTGTGATAACTGACTGTAGCTTGTGATACTGGCTCTAGCTTGTGATAACTGGCTGTAGCTTGATGTAACCTGCTATAGCTTTTCGATAGCTGGCTGTAGCTTGTGAATAACTGGCTGTAGCTTATGATAACTGGCTGTAAGCTTGTGATAACTGACTGTAGCTTGTGATAACTAGCAGTAGCTTTTGATAACTGGCTGTAGCTCGTGATAACTAGCTGTAGCTTTGATAACTGGCTGTAAGCTTGTGATAACTGGCTGTAAGCTTGTGATAACTGTCTTTAGCTTGTGATAACTGACTGTAGCTTGTGATATCTGGCTGTAGCTTGTCATAACTGCTGTAGCTTGTGATAAATGGCTGTAGCTTGTGACAACTGGCTGTAGCTTGTCATAACTGGCTGTAGCTTGTCATAACTGCTGTAGCTTGTGAAACTGGCTGTAGCTTTGATAACTAGCTCTAGCTTGTGATAACTGCTGTAGCTTGTGATAATGGCTGTAGCTTGTGATAACTGGCTGTTAGCTTGTGATAACTGCTGTAGCTTGTGATACTGGCTCTAGCTTGTGATAACTGGATGTAGCTTGTGATAACTAGCAGTAGCTTTTGATAACTGGCTGTAGTTTGTGATAACTGGCCGTAGCTTGTGATAACTGTCTTTAGCTTGTGATAACTAGCTGCAGCTTTGAAAACTGGCTGTAGCTTGTTGTAGCTGGGTCTAACTTGTGATAACTGGCTATAGCTTGTGATAACTAGCAGTAGCTTTTGATAACTGGCTGTAAGCTTGTGATAACTAGCTGCAGCTTTGAAAACTGGCTGTAGCTTGTGATAACTGGCTTGTAGCTTGTGATAACTAGCAGTAGCTTTTGATAACTGGCTGTAGCTTGTGATTACTGGCTGTAGCTTGTCATAACTGCTGTAGCTTGTGATAACTGTCTTTAGCTTGTGATAACTAGCTGCAGCTTTGAAAACTGGCTGTAGCTTGTGATATCTGGCTGTAGCTTGTCATAACTGGCTGTAGCTTTGATAACTGGCTGTAAGCTTGTGATAACTGACTGCAGCTTTTGATAACTGGCTGTACTTGTGATAACTGGCCGTAGCTTGTGATAACTGATGTAGCTTGTGATAACTGTCTTTAGCTTGTGATAACTAGCTGCAGCTTTGAAAACTGGCTGTAGCTTTGATAACTGGCTGTAGCTTTGATAACTGGCTGTAGCTTGTGACAACTGGCTGTAGCTTGTGGTAGCTGCCTCTAGCTTGTGTTAGCTGGCTGCAGCTTGTGATAACTGTCTTTAGCTTGTGATAACTGATGTAGCTTGTGATAACTAGCTGCAGCTTTGAAAACTGGCTGTAGCTTGTGATAAATGGCTGTAGCTTGTGATAACTGTCTTTAGCTTGTGATAACTGTCTTTAGCTTGTGATAACTGGCTATAGCTTTTGATAACTAGCTCTAGCTTGTGATAACTGTGTCTAGCTTGTGATAACTAGCAGTAGCTTTTGATAACTGGCTGTAGCTTGTCATAACTGCTGTAGCTTGTGATAACTAGCAGTAGCTTTTGATAACTGGCTGTAGCTTTGATAACTGGCTGTAGCTTTGATAACTGGCTGTAGCTTTGATAACTAGCTCTAGCTTGTGGTAGCTTGCTATAGCTTCTGGTAGCTGGCTGTAGCTTGTGACAACTGGCTGTAGCTTGTCATAACTGGCTGTTGCTTTTGATAACTGGCTGTACTTGTGATAACTGGCTATAGCTTGTGATAACTGATGTAGCTTGTGATAACTAGCTGCAGCTTTGAAAACTGGCTGTAGCTTGATGTAACCTGCTATAGCTTTTCGATAGCTGGCTGTAGCTTGTCATAACTGGCTGTAGCTTATGATAACTGGCTGTAGCTTATGATATCTGGCTGTAGCTTGTGATTACTGGCTGTAGCTTGTATAACTGGCTGTAGCTTTGATAACTGGCTGTAGCTTTGATAACTGGCTGTAGCTTTGATAACTAGCTCTAGCTTGTGATAACTGTCTTTAGCTTGTGATAACTGGCTGTAGCTTGATGTAACCTGCTATAGCTTTTCGATAGCTGGCTGTAGCTTGTGACAACTGGCTGTAGCTTGTGATTACTGGCTGTAGCTTGTATAACTGGCTGTAGCTTGTCATAACTGCTGTAGCTTGTGATAACTGACTGTAGCTTGTGATAACTGTGTCTAGCTTGTGATAACTGGCTGCAGCTTGTGATAACTGTCTTTAGCTTGTGATAACTGGCCTGTAGCTTGTGATAACTGGCTATAGCTTGTGATAACTGGCTGTAGCTTGTCATAACTGGCTGTTGCTTTTGATAACTGGCTGTAGCTTGTGATAACTGGCTATAACTTTTGATAACTAGCTCTAGCTTGTGGTAGCTGGCTGTAGCTTCTGGTAGGTGGCTGTAGCTTGTGATACTGGCTCTAGCTTGTGATAACTGGCTTGTAGCTTGTGATAACCTGGCTGTAGCTTGTATAACTGGCTGTAGCTTGTCATAACTGCTGTAGCTTGTGATTACTGGCTGTAGCTTGTGTTAACTGGCTGTAGCTTGTCATAACTGGCTGTAGTTTGTGATAACTGGCTGTAGCTTGATGTAATGTATTTAGCTCGCTATAGATGAATTTAGCTTGATGTAGATGTAATTTAGCTCGCTATAGATGAATTTAAGCTTGATGTAGATGTATTTAGCTCGCTATAGATGTATTTAGCTCGCTATAGATGTATTTAGCTCGTTATAGATGAATTTAGCTTGATGTAGAGTATTTAGCTCGCTATAGATGTATTTAGCTCGCTATAGATGTATTTAGCTTGATGTAGATGTATTTAGCTCGCTATAGATGAATTTAGCTTGATGTAGATGTATTTAGCTCGCTATAGATGTATTTAGCTTGATGTAGATGTATTTAGCTCGTTATAGATGAATGTAGCTTGATGTAACCTGCTATAGCTTTTCGATAGCTGGCTGCAGCTTGTGATAACTGGCTATAGCTTGTGATAACTGGCCGTAGCTTGTGATAACTGACTGTAGCTTGTGATAACTAGCTGTAGCTTGTGATACTGGCTCTAGCTTGTGATAACTGACTGCAGCTTTTGATAACTGGCTGTAGCTTGTGACAACTGGCTGTAGCTTGTGACAACTGGCTGTAGCTTATGATAACTGGCTGTACTTGTGATAACTGTCTTTAGCTTGTGATAACTGGCTGTACTTGTGATAACTGGCTATAGCTTGTGATAACTAGCTGTAGCTTGTGATACTGGCTGTAGCTTGTGACAACTGGCTGTAGCTCGTGATAACTAGCTGTAGCTTGTGATAAATGGCTGTAGCTTGTGAAAACCAGCTGTAGCTTGTGATAACTGGCCGTAGCTTGTGATAACTGTGTCTAGCTTGTGATAACTAGCTGTAGCTTGTGATAACTGGCTGTAGCTCGTGATAACTGGTGTAGCTTATGATAACTGGCTGTTGCTTGTGATAACTGTCTTTAGCTTGTGATAACTGTCTTTAGCTTGTGATAACTGGCTATAGCTTTTGATAACTGGCTGTACTTGTGATAACTGGCTGTTGCTTATGATAACTGGCTGTAACTTGTGGTAATTGGCTGTAGCTTGTCATAACTGCTGTAGCTTGTGAAACTGGCTGTAGCTTGATGTAATGTATTTAGCTCGCTATAGATGAATTTAGCTTGATGAGATGTATTAAGATGGTTTGGTCATATGGATAGAATGGGTGAGAAAAGATTGACAAAGAAGATATATGTGGCAGAGGAGGAGGGAACGAGGAAAAATGGGAGACCAAATTGGAGGTGAAGGGATGGAGTGAAAAAGGTTTTGAGCGATCGGGGCCTGAACGTGCAGGAGGGTGAAAGGCGAGCAAGGAATAGAGTGAATTGGAACGATGTGGTATACCGGGGTCGACATGCTGTCAATGGATTGAACCATGGCATGTGAAGCGTCTAAGGTAAACCATGGAAAGTTTCGTGGGGCCTGGATGTGGAAAGTGAGCTGTGGTTTCGGTGCATTATACATGACAGCTAGAGAGTAAGCGTGAACTAATGTGGCCTTTGTTGTGTTTTCCTAGCTCTACCTTGCGCACATGCGGGGGGAGAGGGGCTGTCATTTCATGTGTGGCGGGGTGGCGATGGGAATGAATAAAGGCAGACAGTATGAATTATGTAAATGTGTATATATGTATATGTCTGTGTGTGTAGAATATATGTGTACATTGAGATGTATAGGTATGTATATTTGCGTGTGTGGACGTGTATGTATATACATGTGTATGTGGGCGGGTTGGGCCATTCTTTCGTCTGTTTCCTTGCGCTGCCACGCTAACGCGGGAGACAGCGACAAAGCAAAATAAATAAATAATATATATGTATATATATATATATATATATATATATATATATATATATATATATATATATATATATATATATATATATATATATATATATATATATATATATATAAACTTATGCTCTCTCACACCAACTCTCATTTGCCCTCTTTTTTACCTCTTGCGCCTTTCCCTTGACCTTTTGTATGTACATATATGGACGTTTATGTATGTATGTGTATTTGAGTGAATAGGCCATTCTTCGTGTGTTTCCTGGCGCTAACCTGATGAGGCGGGAAATGGTGACCAAGTATAACAACTATATATATATATATATATATATATATATATATATATATATATATATATATATATATATATATATATATATATATATATATATATATATATATATATATATATAGAGAGAGAGAGAGAGAGAGAGAGAGAGAATGATGAATGTTGACAATATAAGTACACGTCTGGACCTTACCTCCTGCCGACGGTGTTAGCGTAAGGTGGGTCTCAGGTGGACCTGAGTGTGGTACTGGCCGGCTACACCACGGTCAGGGCCCCCTCACTCCTGCTGCAGGTTGTTACACTCCTCCGTCCTCAGTCCCTTACTCCACTCCTCCACACAACTCCTCCTCCGTCAGTCCTCACCTTCTTCACTTTAGCTCCTCACAGAAAGTTGTATCAGTTGGCACAAGTTCGACCTTTTGATAACCGGTTTGACCTTTGGAATGTAAGTAAGTGCTCGGTGAGGTGATCCTGACGGAGCACCTGCAGCAGCTACAGCCCGCGGCCACAGTCAGAGTGGAGGGCGGTGCGACAGGCCTTTATAAGGGAGGTGAGGGCGGTGGTGCGCAGGCCAGGACTAACCACGGGTGCGGGTGCCTACTGCAGGAAGCTGGCAGGTGGAGCCTGACGGCAGGTTGGCTGGCTGGCGTCTGGTTAACTGGCCGGAGGGAGGGAGGGAGGGCAGGTTGGCTGGCTGGCGTCTGGTTAACTGGCCGGAGGGAGGGAGGGAGGGCAGGTTGGCTGGCTGGCGTCTGGTTAACTGGCCGGAGGGAGGGAGGGAGGGCAGGTTGGCTGGCGTCTGGTTAACTGGCCGGAGGGAGGGAGGGAGGGAGGGTGGGAGGGAGGGAGGGAGGGCAGGTTGGCTGGTTGGCGTCTGGTTAACTGGCCGGAGGGAAGGTGGGAGGGAAGGAGGGCAGGTTGGCCTGTTGTCTAACTTACTGGCCGGGAGATGGAAGGGAGGGAATGCAGGGTGGCCTGTCGTCTGGCTTACTGGCAAGAAGGAGGGAGGAAGGGAGGGTAGCCTGGCCTGTCGTCTGGCTTTACGACTGGAGGGAGGGAGGGAAGGAGGGCAGGCTGGACTGTAATTTGGCATCCTGACTGTAGGGAGGGAGAGAGGGAGGGCAGGTTGGCCTGTCGTTTAACTTTCTGGCCTGAGGGAGTGAGGGAGGGAGGAAGGGTAGGCTGGTCTGTCCCTTAAATTTCTGGCCTGAGGGAAGGAGGGAGGGAAGGAGGGGAGGCTTTTCTGTCGTTTGACTTTCTGGCTGGAGGGAGGGAGGGAGGGAGCGCAAGCTGGTCTGTCGTTTAACTTTCTGGTCGGAGGGAGGGAGAAAGGGAGGGAAGGGCGGTAGGCTGGTCTGTCGTTTGACTTTCTGGCCGGAGAGAGGGAGGGAGGGAGGGAGGGAGGGAGGGAGGGAGGGTAGGCTGGTCACTCGTTTGACTTTCTGGCCGGAGGTAGGTAGGGAGGGAGGGAGGGATGTCCTGTCCTCTGGCTTTCTGGACAGAGAGAAGTAGAGAGGGAGGGCAGACTGGCCTGTCGTTTGGCTTTCTTGCCGGAGTGAGTGAGTGAGGGAGGGAGGGAGGGAGGGAGGGAGGGAAGGCTTGCCTGTCATCTGGCTTTCTGGCCGGAGTGAGTGAGTGAGTGAGTGAGGGAGGGAGGTCAGACTAACCTGTCGTTTTGGTTTTCTGACTCTATGGAGTGAGTGAGGGAGGGAGGGAGGGAGGGAGGGAGGGCAGGCTGTTCTGTCGTCTAGCTTTCTGGTAGCTGGCAGCATCTTATCTTACCTAGCTGTAGCTTGTGATAACTGGCCGTAGCTTGTGATAACTGGCTGTAGTTTGTGATAACTGGCCGTAGCTTGTGATAACTGCCTTTAGCTTATGATAACTGGTTGTAACTTGTGATAAGTGATAAGTGCTTTTACCTTGTGGAAGCTGGCAGAATCTTTTCTTAGCTGACTGTAGCTTGTGATAACTGGCTGTAACATGTGGTAGCTGACAGTATCTTCTCTTTGCTGGCTGTAGCTTGTAATAACTGGTTGTAACTTGTGGTAACCGTCTGTAGCTTGTGATAACTGGCTGTAGCTTGTGATGAGTGCCTTTAGCTTGTGGTAGCTGGCAGTATCTTATCTTAGCTGGCTGTAGCTTGTGATGACTGACTGTAACATGTGATAACTGGCTGTAGCTTGTGATAACTGTCTTTAGCTTGTGATAACTGCCAGTAGCTTTTGGCAATTAGCTGTAGCTTGTAGTAACTGACTGTATCTTATGCTTATAGGCTGTAGCTTGTGGCAACTGGCTGTAGCTTATCATAACTGGATGTAGCTTGTTATAACTGGTTGTAGCTTGTGATAACTGGCTGTAGCTTGCGATAACTGTCTCTAGCTTGTGATAACTGTCTTTAGCTTGTGATAACTGTCTTTAGCTTGTGATAACTGGCTGTAACTTGTGATAAGTGGCTGTAACTGTGATAACTGGCTGTAGCTTGTGATAACTGTGTCTAGCTTGTGATAACTGGCTGTAACTTGTGGTAATTGGCTGTAGCTTATGATAACTGGCTGTAGCTTTTGATAACTAGCTCTAGCTTGTGGTAGCTGCCTCTAGCTTGTGTTAGCTGGCTGCAGCTTGTGGGAACCGGCTGTAGCTTATGGTAGCTTGCTGTAGGTTATGGTAGCTGGCTGTAGCTTATGGAAGCTTACTATATTCTGTGATATCTGACTGTAGGTCGTGGTAGCAGGCTATAGCTTGTGGTAGCTGGGTGTAGCTTGTGGTAACTGGCTGTAGCTCGTGATAACTAGCTGTAGCTTTGATAACTGGCTGTAGCTTGTTGTAGCTGGTTGTAGGTCGTGATAACTGGCTGTAGCTTATGATAACTGGTTATAGCTTGTGATAACTAGCTGCAGCTTTGAAAACTGGCTGTAACTTGTAGCTGTTTGTAGGTCGTGATAACTGGGTGTAGCTTATGATAATTGGCTATAGCTTGTGATAACTGGGTGTAGCTTGTGATAACTGGCTGTAGCTTGTGATAACTAGCAGTAGCTTTGATAACTGGCTGTAGCTCGTGATAACTAGCTGTAGCTTTGATAACTGGCTGTAGCTTGTTGTAGCTGGTTGTAGGTCGTGATAACTGGCTGTTGCTTATGATAACTGGCTGTAGCTTGTCATATCTGGATGTAGCTTGTGATAACTTGTTGCTTCTGGTGATAATTGGCTGTAGCGTGTGATAAATGGATATAGCTTGTGGTAGCTTTCTGTAACTTTTAATAATTGGCTGTAGCTTGTGGGAACCGGCTGAAGCTTATGGTAGCTGGCTGTAGCTTGTGGTAGCTGGTTGTACCTTCTGGTAATTGGCTGTAGCTTGTGATAACTGGCTATAGCTTTTGATAACTAGCTCTAGCTTGTGGTAGCTGCCTCCAGCTTGTATTAGCTGCCTGTAGCTTGTGGGAACCGGCTGTAGCTTATGGTAGCTTGCTGTAGGTTATGGTAGCTGGCTGTGGCTTGTGGAAGCTTGCTGTATTTTGTGATATCTGACTGTAGGTTGTGGTAGCTGGGTGTAGCTTGTGATAACTAGTTGTAGCTTTGATAACTGGCTGTAGCTTGTTGTAGCTGGCTATAGCTCGTGATAACGGGCTGTAGCTTATGATAACTGGCTATAGCTTGTGATAACTGACTATCGCTTGTTGTAATTGGTTCTAGCTTGTAATGAATGACTCTAGCTTGTGATAACTGGCTGTAGCTTCTCATCGATGGATGTAGCTTGTTGTAGCTGGGTCTAACTTGTGATAACTGGCTGTAGCTTGTGAAAACCAGCTGTAGCTTGTGATAACTGGCTGTAGCTTGTGATAACTGGCTATAGCTTGTGATAACTGGCTATAACTTTTGATAACTAGCTCTAGCTTGTGATAACTGGCTGTAGCTTGTGATAACTAGCTGTAGCTTGTGATACTGGCTGTAGCTTGTCATAACTGGCTGTAGCTTGTGATAACTGACTGCAGCTTTTGATAACTGGCTGTAGCTTGTGATAACTGGCTGTAGCTTGTGATAACTGGCTGTAGCTTGTGATAAGTGGCTGTAGCTTGTCATAACTGGCTGTAGCTTGTGATAACTGGCTGTAGCTTGTGATAACTGACTGTAGCTTGTGATAACTGGCTGTAGCTTGTGATAACTGGCTGTAGCTTGTGATAAGTGGCTGTAGCTTGTCATAACTGGCTGTAGCTTGTGATAACTGGCTGTAGCTTGTGATAACTGACTGTAGCTTGTGATAACTGGCTGTAGCTTGTGATAACTGGCTGTAGCTTGTGATAACTGGCTGTAGCTTGTCATAACTGGCTGTAGCTTGTGATAACTGACTGTAGGTTGTGATAACTGGCTGTAGCTTGTGATACTGGCTGTAGCTTGTGATAACTGGCTGTAGCTTGTGATACTGGCTCTAGCTTGTGATAACTGGCTGCAGCTTGTGATAACTGGCTGTAGCTTGTGATAACTAGCTGTAGCTTGTGATAAGTGGCTGTAGCTTGTCATAACTGGCTGTAGCTTGTGATAACTGACTGTAGGTTGTGATAACTGGCTGTAGCTTGTGATAACTGGCTGTAGCTTGTGATAACTGACTGTAGCTTGTGATAACTGGCTGTAGCTTGTGATACTGGCTCTAGCTTGTGATAACTGGCTGTTGCTTGTGATAACTGGCTGTAGCTTGTGATAACTGGCTGTAGCTTGTGGTAGCTGGCTGTAGCTTCTGATAACTGGCTGTAGCTTGTGATAACTGGCTGTAGCTTGTGGTAGCTGGCTGTAGTTCGTGATAACTGGCTGTAGCTTGTGATAACTAGCTGTAGCTTGTGATAACTGATGTAGCTTGTGATAACTGGCTGTAGCTTGTGATAACTGGCTGTAGCTTGTGATAATTGGCTGTAGCTTGTGATAACTGGCTGTAGCTTGTGATAACTGATGTAGCTTGTGATAACTGGCTGTAGCTTGTGATAACTGGCTGTAGCTTGTGATAACTGGCTGTAGCTTGTGATAACTGGCTGTAGCTCGTGATAACTGGTGTAGCTTATGATAACTGGCTGTAGCTTGTGATATCTGGCTGTAGCTTGTGATAACTGGCTGTAGCTTGTGATAACTGGCTGTAGCTTGTGATAATTGGCTGTAGCTTGTGATAACTGGCTGTAGCTTGTGATAACTGGTGTAGCTTGTGATAACTGGCTGTAGCTTATGATATCTGGCTGTAGCTTGTGATAACTAGCTGTAGCTTGTGATAACTGGCTGTAGCTTCTGGTAGCTGGCTGTAGCTTGTGATAAGAGTCTTAAACTTGTTGTAACCGGTTGTAACTTTTGGTAGCTGGCTCTAACTTGTGATAACTGGCTGTAGCTTGTGATAACTGGCTGTAGCTTGTGACAACTGGCTGTAGCTTGTGATAACTGGCTGTAGCTTGTTGTAGCTGGCTTTAGCATGTAGGAACCGGCTGCAGCTCATGGTAGCTGGCTGTAGCTTGGGATAGCTTGCTGTAGCTTCTGGTAGGTGGCTGTAGCTTGTGGTATACTTGCTATAGCTTCTGGTAGCTGGCTGTAGCTTGTGGTAGCTTGCTATAGCTTCTGGTAGCTGGCTGTAGCTTGTGGTAGCTTGCTATAGCTTCTGGTAGGTGGCTGTAGCTTGTGGTAGCTTGCTATAGCTTCTGGTAGCTGGCTGTAGCTTGTGGTAACCGGCTCTAACTTATGTTAGCTAGCTGTAGCTTGTGTTAGCTTGCTGCAGATTTTGATATTTGGCTGTAGCTTGATGTGACCGGCTCTAGCTTACGGAGGCTGGCTATAGCTTGGTGTAGCTTGTTCTGGCTTATTGAGGATTCCTGTAGCTTGCAGTAGTTTGCTGTAGCTTTGTGAAGCAGCCTTGTAGCTTGCGCGAGCCGGTTGTACCTTGGAATGGTTGGCTGTAGCTTGCGGTACTGCCTGTACTTTGATGCCACCGGCTGTAACTTGCGGTACTGCCTGTACTTTGATGCCACCGGCTGTAACTTGCGATAGTTGACTGTAGCTTGTAATAGCTCGCTACAGCTTGATGTGACCAGTTAATTGTAGCTTGATGTGGCCGGCTGTAGCGTGCGACAGGTACTTGTAGCTTGGTGTGGACAGCTATAGCTTTCGATAGCTGGCTGTAGCTTGATGTAACCTGCTATAGCTTTTCGATAGCTGGCTGTAGCTTTCGATAGCTGGCTGCAGCTTGATATGCTTGCCTGTAGCTTGGTATGGATGACTACAGTTTGGGACAGTTTGCTGTGGCTGATTAGGTTGGCTGTAGCTTGCGATGATTAGGTTGGCTGTAGCTTGCGATGATTAGGTTGGCTGTAGCTTGCGATGATTAGGTTGGCTGTAGCTTGCGATGATTAGGTTGGCTGTAGCTTGCGATGATTAGGTTGGCTGTAGCTTGCGATGATTAGGTTGGCTGTAGCTTGCGATGATTAGGTTGGCTGTAGCTTGCGATGATTGCGATGATATATATGTAGATGTATTTAGCTGGCTATAGATGAATTTAGCTTGATGTAGATGTATTTAGCTCGCTATAGATGAATTTAGCTTGATGTAGATGTATTTAGCTCGCTATAGATGAATTTAGCTTGATGTAGATGTATTTAGCTCGCGATAGGTGAATTTAGCTTAATGTAGATGTATTTAGCTCGGTATAGATGAATTTAGCTTGATGTAGATGTATTTAGCTCGCTATAGATGAATTTAGCTTGATGTAGAAGTATTTAGCTCGCTATAGATGAATTTAGCTTGATGTAGATGTATTTAGCTGGCTATAGATGAATTTAGCTTGATGTAGATGTATTTAGCTGGCTATAGATGAATTTAGCTTGATGTAGATGTATTTAGCTCGCTATAGATGAATTTAACTTGATGTAGATGTATTTAGCTCGCTATAGATGAATTTAGCTTGATGTAGAAGTATTTAGCTCGCTATAGATGAATTTAGCTTGATGTAGATGTATTTAGCTCGCTATAGATGAATTTAGCTTGATGTAGATGTATTTAGCTGGCTATAGATGAATTTAGCTTGATGTAGATGTATTTAGCTCGCTATAGATGAATTTAGCTTGATGTAGATGTATTTAGCTGGCTATAGATGAATTTAGCTTGATGTAGATGTATTTAGCTCGTTATAGATGAATTTAGCTTGATGTAGATGTATTTAGCTGGGTATACATGAATTTAGCTTGATGTAGATGTACTTAGCTCGCTATAGATGAATTTAGCTTGATGTAGATGTATTTAGCTCGCTATAGATGAATTTAGCTTGATGTAGATGTATTTAGCTCGCTATAGATGAATTTAGCTTGATGTAGATGTATTTAGCTCGTTATAGATGAATTTAGCTTGATGGAGATGTATTTAGATCGCTATTGATGAATTTAGCTTGATGTAGATGTATTTAGCTCGCTATAGATGAATTTAGCTTGATGTAGATGTATTTAGCTCGTTATAGATGAATGTAGCTTGATGGAGATGTATTTAGATCGCTATTGATGAATTTAGCTTGATGGGGATGTATTTAGCTCGCTATAGATGAATTTAGCTTGATGAAGATGTATTTAGCTCGCTATAGGTGAATTTAGCTTGATGGAGATGTATTTAGCTCGCTATAGATGAATTTAGCTTGTAATTTCATAGAAAGTGCGATAACTAATTCTCGTCTTCCAGTGATAGGATTTTCTGGTCTTTAGCTGAAGGCATCTCTAACACCTGTCGCTCCACCTCCTCACTTTTCCGTTCTGACGGTTCTATAACTGTCTCTCCCGTAGACAATGCAACTCCATTTGCTTTCCGTTTTTCCTCTTACTTTTTCTTGGATGAGTAACATTCCTTCACCCCCTGATGCTCCTCTTACTAACCCTATGCCTCTTTCCGTAGTCGCTTCTTCCTCTGGACATAAGCAAAGTTAATCGTCCTGATGGCCTCCCTCCCCGTGTACTAAAAGAGTGCCCTACTGAACGTGCACCTGTGCTTGTTCAACTGTTCCGTTTCTGTTTAAAGACCAAAACTTTTCCTTCTCCTTCTAAGCATTTATTGATACCGTTCGGACATCTTTACCTACTGTCCCATCGCTTTGACATCTACCATTTCCAAAGTCTTTGCATCCCTTCTCAACTCCCATATCCTTGGTCACCTCAAAAATCAGTCTTCTCTCTGATCATCAGTATGGCTTCCATAAGGCGAGATCCACTGGTCATGTTCTTTCCTACCTTGCTAATGTCTGGTCATCATCCCTGAAAGATTATTGGGAGTCATGTGTAGTTGCCCTTGACATATATAAGGCTTTTGACAGGGTGTGGCATCGGAGTCTCACCTCTAAGTTTCCCTTCTCTGGCTTCCCTCCCTCACTTTGCTTCTTCATATTTATGTTTCTCTCTGGCCGATCTATCTCCGTGGTTGTTGATGCATCATCCTCCCCCTTTTCTTCATCAATAGCGGCGTCCATCAAGGTTCTCTCCTGTCTCCTCCACTTTTTCTCTTTCTTTTCAACGATTATCTCTCCATGAAGACTTGGGCAGGATATCTCAGTGAGGTAGACAAAATCTAGTTAAGTTTAATGCCTCCAAGACCCAGTTTCTACCCATCTTTCTACCGAAAACTCCTCACAACTCTCGTCTCTCCTTTGACAGTTCTACATTTCCACCTCTTGACTCAATGAACATAACTGGCATTACTGTGACATGGACTCTTTCTTGTAAATCCCAGATTATGGGAATGGCAAAAGTCTACCTTTAAAAACTGAGTTTCCAGTTTAGATGTCGAGACTTCTTTTTTTTCTGAAGAGTTACCATGCATTTACGCAAAGGATTGATCCGTCCTTGTGTGGATTACTGGTCTCATATCTGAGGTGCTTCTAGCTCCGCATCCATACTTGACAGAGTTGAGTCGAAACCGGTCCGACTCATAAACTGACCCCAGATAACTTCTAAACTTGACGCTCTCATCCTATGTCGCAACGTTGGTTCACTTTCCCTCTTCTATAGGTATTACTTTGGTTTTTGCTTCCGAGAGCTGGCTGCTTGTGTGCCCCCACCACTAGCTGCTGCGTCCCACGGTTACTGTGTGGCCATCAGCAACTCAAGGGTGGACTGTTTTGATAACTTCGTATTTCCCTACACCTCGGAGCTTTGGAACTCTCTCCCTTTTCATGTGTTTCCCAATAACTTTGACCTGATACATTTTAGAAGACAAGGTTTACACTTCCTCCAAAATTCGTGAATACTTTCCATCGTCGTTTTCTTTTCTCTCATTATTCTCTCTATGGTTCAATCAAGGCCCGGCCTTGATATGGACTTTTGTCCCTGACTGGAACCTTCGACATAAAAGATAGCAGCTGGTTATAGCTTGCAGTTGCTGGCTATAACCTGTAGCTGGTTTGAGCTCACTGTGGTCGGCCTCAGGTAGCTTTACCTCGGTGCAGCTGGCTTTAGCTCGTTGTGTCTGGATCTAGCTTGCTGTAGGTGGCTTGAGCCCACTGTACCTGGCTTCAACTTATTGTGGCTTTCTCTGGCTCACTTTTGCTGGTACTAGGCGGTTTCAGCTAGCTTTACGTGGCTTTAGCTGAACTTAGCTAGCTGTTGGGGACTTTAGCTAGCTCTAGGTGTTTTTAGCTTGCTCTATGTATCTTTAGCTTGCAACGGGATCATGTGAAACGTCAACTAGAATGTGTAGAAAGGTGAGGGAGGCAGGCAGGTGACATAACTGTAACATAATGATCGTCATCCCAGGATGTTGTCACGCTCAGCTGGGACACCACCACACCGCCTCCCAACCCTCGCCACACTCACTAGTGGCCGAGGATTTCTCTTCGTTATTGTCTACCTAACGCCTTTTCCCAGTGGTTAGTTAATCATGGGGAAATGTTCGGATGAAAGATGATCGTTTGATGTGAGGATGATCACCTGGTGAGGTGAGGGGTGATAATCAGCTGGTCAGGTGAGGGGGTGATGATCAGCTGATTGGGTGTGTGGGCGTAGTCGAGGTCGGGCTGGTGGGCGCGTGTGTTTATGTATAGGGAATCAGACAACCGCTCACCACACACATCACACACGTTCCTTCCCCCGCCCTAGTTATCCCTTCCAGTAGCCTCCCCTTCCCTTAGCCTCCCCCTCCTCTAGCACTACACTCCTCTCCCCCAACATCCCCTCATAGGCCGGGACTAATCCGGGGACTGATCATTCTGTGGCTCTCAGTCGCCCCAAATCGGCGACCAGAACAAAATTTTTGTGGCTGGAAAATGATATATGTGTGTTTGTTGTGGCAACCTCTCTCTCTCTCTCTCTCTCTCTCTCTCTCTCTCTCTCTCTCTCTCTCTCTCTCTCTCTCTCTCTCTCTCTCTCTCTCTCTCTCTCTCTAACAGCTGGGTCTCACAAACTGACCTGCCCCTCTCGCATGAATGACTTGCCCCACATCACCTTCCATAACCCGTATACCACGAGTCATTCTCCCATGACATCTGTGCTATGACACCTCCCCATAACCACAGCACATATATAATTCTCTCTCTCACTTGCTCCACATCCACTGACCTCACTCTCTCTCTCTCTCTCTCTCTCTCTCTCTCTCTCTCTCTCTCTCTCTCTCTCTCTCTCTCTCTCTCTCTCTCTCTCTCTCTCTCTCTCTCTCTCTCTCTCTCTCTCTCTCTCTCTCTCTCTCTCTCTCTCCACCCTTTGCTTTTCTACCTTGTTCCAACACTGCTTTCAAGGGGGCTGCATGCTTTTTCCAGTAGCGTTAAGATCGAACCACCTCGCTTGAACCTGTGGTCTGTGTGGTCTCTATCTATGAGATCGATGTAAGAGATGTGTGTATACCATGAATTTTTCATCAACTATCTGGTGTTATCATTTTACTGTGAGACGTACATATGTAGCTGCTTCACATGGAATGTGTTCATAGCTTAGTGTGTAGGAACCAAGCACAAGGTATTGTTCAGTCTTGTGTAACATGTACAGACGATACAAGGAAGAGCCGGCCGGTCGCTCCAACACTTGCTGATGAGGTGTTGACATCCCCAGATAAAAAGCTGGTCTCACTACCAGTCAGGGACGCACTGCCCAGCCTGGTCACACCGTCCACTAGTGTGTGCCGTAGTGTGTCATAAGACCATAGTCCACAGTACTATACATGTACGTACTTACTTTTCTAATAAAACTGCAAAGGTCACCTTATCATCACTGAGTACCATAGAAACGAAGTAGACAGACCTAAATCAAATATCGTTGTCTATGTCGAGGTAACTCCACATGTCTGTGTTACTCCACATATCTGGGTAACTCCACATGTTTCTGTATCTCCAAACGTCTGGGTAACTCCACATGTCTATGTAGCTCTACATGTTTGGGTAACTCCATGTGTGTGTGTAAGTCCACATGTATGTGTAACTCCATATGTCTGTGTAGCTCTACATGTCCGTGTAACCCACATATCTATGTAACTCCACATGTCTGTGTAACTCAATATCTTTGAGTAACTCCACATGTGTGTGTAACTCCACATGTCTCTGTAGCTCCACATGTTTGGGTAACTCCATCTGTGTGTGTAAGTCCACATGTCTGTAACTCCACATGCCTGGTTAACTCAACTTGTTTAGGTAACTCCACTTCTGGTTAACTCTACATGTCTGTATCATCCCCATATGTCTGGGTAACTAGACATGTCTGTGCAACCCTACATGTTTCAGTAACTATACATGTCCGGGTAACTTCACATGTCTGTGTAGTTCCACTTGTTTGGGTAACCTCATCTGTGTGTGTAACCCCACATGTCTGTGTAACTCCACATATCTGTGTAACTCCACATGTCTGTGAAACTCCATATGTCTGGGGGACTCCATATAACTGTGTAACTCCACAGTTTGTGTAACTCCACGTACCTGTGTAACTCCACATGTGTGTATAACTTCACATCTTTGAGTAACTTCACATGCGCGGTTAACTCTACATATCTCTGTAGTTCCATACGTCTGTGTAGCTCCACATAGCTATGTAATTCCAAATGTCTGTGTAACTCCACATATCTGTGTAACTCCACATTTCTGTGTAACTCCTCATATCTTTGTAAATCCACATGTCTGTGTAACTCCATATATCTGCGTAACTCCACATGTCTGTGTAACTCCACATGCTTGAGTAACTCCACATATCTGTTTACCTCCACATGTTTGGGTAACTCCACATGTCTGTGCTACTCACCATGTTTAAGTAACTAGACACGTCTGTGTAACTCCACATGTTTGGGTAACCCCATATGTCTGTGTATCTTTTAAAGTCTGTGCAACTCCACATGTTTAGGACTAAGACACTATACAAAATATGATTACTTATAGATTCATACGTGTAAAGATAGCATAAAAGATACATAAGATATCATGCGTAGCAGAAAACACAATTCCAATATACAAATGAAATAACCAAAATAAAGGGAATACAAAAATCCAAGCAACTCGTTGAATACATATTATTTTGAAGTCAAACTTCTCGTAAAATATGGAAGTTCTGCTTTAACTGCTTTCTGAATATCCAATATGGATGTAGGGCATTCTATATTCGACACTATGTCATAGACAATAATATAAGATAAGTACTATGTTCAGTGTTGTAAATGGAAATGGTGAAGAGCTTGTAGATTTATGTGCTGAAAAAGGACTGATGATTGGGAATACCTGGTTTAAAAAGCGAGATATACATAAGTATACTTATGTAAGTAGGAGAGATGGCCAGAGAGCGTTATTGGATTACGTGTTAATTGACAGGCGTGCGAAAGAGAGACTTTTGGATGTTAATGTGCTGAGAGGTGCAACTGGAGGGATGTCTGATCATTATCTTGTGGAGGCTAAGGTGAAGATCTGTATGGGTTTTCAGAAAAGAAGAGTGAATGTTGGGGTGAAGAGGGTGGTGAGAGTAAGTGAGCTTGAGAAGGAGACCTGTGTGAGGAAGTACCAGGAGAGACTGAGTACAGAATGGAAAAAGGTGAGAACAATGGAAGTAAGGGGAGTGGGGGAGGAATGGGATGTATTTAGGGAATCAGTGATGGATTGCGCAAAAGATGCTTGTGGCATGAGAAGAGTGGGAGGTGGGTTGATTAGAAAGGGTAGTGAGTGGTGGGATGAAGAAGTAAGAGAATTAGTGAAAGAGAAGAGAGAGGCATTTGGACGATTTTTGCAGGGAAAAAATGCAATTGAGTGGGAGATGTATAAAAGAAAGAGACGGGAGGTCAAGAGAAAGGTGCAAGAGGTGAAAAAAAGGGCAAATGAGAGTTGGGGTGAGAGACTATCAGTAAATTTTAGGGAGAATAAAAAGATGTTCTGGAAGGAGGTAAATAAAGTGCGTAAGACAAGGGAGCAAATGGGAACTTCAGTGAAGGGCGCAAATGGGGAGGTGATAACAAGTAGTGGTGATGTGAGAAGGAGATGGAGTGAGTATTTTGAAGGTTTGTTGAATGTGTTTGATGATAGAGTGGCAGATATAGGGTGTTTTGGTCGAGGTGGTGTGCAAAGTGAGAGGGTTAGGGAAAATGATTTGGTAAACAGAGAAGAGGTAGTGAAAGCTTTGCGGAAGATGAAAGCCGGCAAGGCAGCAGGTTTGGATGGTATTGCAGTGGAATTTATTAAAAAAGGGGGTGACTGTATTGTTGACTGGTTGGTAAGGTTATCTAATGTATGTATGACTCATGGTGAGGTGCCTGAGGATTGGCGGAATGCGTGCATAGTGCCATTGTACAAAGGCAAAGGGGATAAGAGTGAGTGCTCAAATTACAGAGGTATAAGTTTGTTGAGTATTCCTGGTAAATTATATGGGAGGGTATTGATTGAGAGGGTGAAGGCATGTACAGAGCATCAGATTGGGGAAGAGCAGTGTGGTTTCAGAAGTGGTAGAGGATGTGTGGATCAGGTGTTTGCTTTGAAGAATGTATGTGAGAAATACTTAGAAAAGCAAATGGATTTGTATGTAGCATTTATGGATCTGGAGAAGGCATATGATAGAGTTGATAGAGATGCTCTGTGGAAGGTATTAAGAATATATGGTGTGGGAGGAAAGTTGTTAGAAGCAGTGAAAAGTTTTTATCGAGGATGTAAGGCATGTGTACGTGTAGGAAGAGAGGAAAGTGATTGGTTCTCAGTGAATGTAGGTTTGCGGCAGGGGTGTGTGATGTCTCCATGGTTGTTTAATTTGTTTATGGTTGGGGTTGTTAGGGAGGTAAATGCAAGAGTTTTGGAAAGAGGGGCAAGTATGAAGTCTGTTGGGGATGAGAGAGCTTGGGAAGTGAGTCAGTTGTTGTTCGCTGATGATACAGCGCTGGTGGCTGATTCATGTGAGAAACTGCAGAAGCTGGTGACTGAGTTTGGTAAAGTGTGTGGAAGAAGAAAGTTAAGAGTAAATGTGAATAAGAGCAAGGTTATTAGGTACAGTAGGGTTGAGGGTCAAGTCAATTGGGAGGTGAGTTTGAATGGAGAAAAACTGGAGGAAGTGAAGTGTTTTAGATATCTGGGAGTGGATCTGGCAGCGGATGGTACCATGGAAGCGGAAGTGGATCATAGGGTGGGGGGAGGGGGCGAAAATTCTGAGAGCCTTGAAGAATGTGTGGAAGTCGAGAACATTATCTCGGAAAGCAAAAATGGGTATGTATGAAGGAATAGTGGTTCCAACAATGTTGTATGGTTGCGAGGCGTGGGCTATGGATAGAGTTGTGCGCAGGAGGATGGATGTGCTGGAAATGAGATGTTTGAGGACAATGTGTGGTGTGAGGTGGTTTGATCGAGTGAGTAACGTAAGGGTAAGAGAGATGTGTGGAAATAAAAAGAGCGTGGTTGAGAGAGCAGAAGAGGGTGT
Organism: Panulirus ornatus; assembly: GCF_036320965.1. Taxonomy (NCBI): domain Eukaryota; kingdom Metazoa; phylum Arthropoda; class Malacostraca; order Decapoda; family Palinuridae; genus Panulirus; species Panulirus ornatus. The sequence continues at coordinate 38,539,634 of NC_092233.1, forward strand.
TTTGAAGTGGTTTGGGCACATGGAGAGGATGAGTGAGGAAAGATTGACCAAGAGGATATATGTGTCGGAGGTGGAGGGAACAAGGAGAAGAGGGAGACCAAATTGGAGGTGGAAAGATGGAGTGAAAAAGATTTTGTGTGATCGGGGCCTGAACATGCAGGAGGGTGAAAGGAGGGCAAGGAATAGAGTGAATTGGAGCGATGTGGTATACCGGGGTTGACGTGCTGTCAGTGGATTGAAGCAAGGCATGTGAAGCGTCTGGGGTAAACCATGGAAAGCTGTGTAGGTATGTATATTTGCGTGTGTGGACGTATGTATATACATGTGTGTGGGGGGGGGGGTTGGGCAATTTCTTTCGTCTGTTTCCTTGCGCTACCTCGCAAACGCGGGAGACAGCGACAAAGTATAATAAAATAAAATAAGTACTATGAATAACACCATGATGATGAGTGCAATAACAAAATGATGATGAGTGTAATAACAACATGATGAGTGCAATAACAACATGTTGATGAGTGTAATAACATGATGATGAGTGTAATAACATGATGATGAGTGGAGTGGAATAACATGATGATGAGTTCAATAATAACATGGTGATGAGTGCAATAGCAACATGATGATGAGTGTAATAACAACATGATGAGTGTAATAACAACATGATGATGAGTGTAATAACATGATGATGAGTGTAATAATAACATGATAATGAGCGTAATAACAACATGATGATGAGTGCAATAAAAACATGATGATAGGTGGAATAACAACATGGTGATGAGTGCAATAACAACATGATGATGAGTGCAATAACAACATGATGATGAGTGTAATAACAATATGATGATGAGTGGAATAACATCAATATGAGGGCAATAACAACATGATGATGAGTGCAATAACATGATGATGAGTGTAATGACAACATGATGATGAGTAGAATAACATGATGATGAGTGCAATAACAACATGGTGATGAATGCAATAACATGATAATGAGTGTACTAACATTATGGAGATGAGTGTAATAACATGATGATGAAAGAAATAATAACATGATGATGAGTGGAATAACATGATGATGAGTGCAAAAACATGATGATGAGTGCAATAACAACAGGATGATGAGTGTGATGACAACATGATTATGAGTGCCATGACAACATGATGATGAGTGCAATAACAACATGATGGTGATTGGAATAACATGATAATGAGTGCAATAACAACATAATGATGAGTGGAATAACATGATAATGAGTGCAATAACAACATGATGATGAGTGGAATAACAACATGATGAGTGCAATGATAACATAATGATGAGTGCAATAACAACAGGATGATGAGTGGAATAACAACATGATAAGTGCAATATCAACTGGATGATGAGTGGAATAACGTAATGATGTGTGGAATAACAACATGACGATGAGTGCAATAACATGATGATGAGTGCAACAGCAACATAACGATGAGTGCAAAAACAACATGTTGATGAGTGGAATAACAACATAAGGATGAGTGCAATAGCAACATCATGATGAGTATGATAACATGATGATGAGTGCAATAACAACATGATGATGAGTGCAGTAACAAAATGATGATGTGTGTGATAACATGATGATGAGTGGAATAACAACATGATGAAAAGTGGAGTAACAACGTGATGATGAGGGTAATAACAACATGATAATGAGTGCAACAACAAGATGATGAGTGCAATAACAACATGATGATGAGCGCAATAACATCATGATAATAACAACATGATAATGAGTGCAATAACAGGATGATGAGTGCAATAATAACATTATGATGAGTGTAATAACAACATGATGATGAGCGGAATAACAACATGATGATAAGTGGAATAACAACATGATGATGAGTGCAATAAGAACATAATGAGTAGAATAAAAATATGATGAGTGCAATAACAAGATGATGAGTGGAATAACAACATGATGATGAGTGTAATAACAACAGGATGATAAGTGCAATAACATGATAATGAGCGCAATAACAACATGATGATAAGTGTGATAACAACATGATGATGAGTGAAATAACAACATGAGGAGAAGTGGAATAACAACATGGTGATGAGTGTAATAACAACATGATGATGAGTGCAATAACAACATGATGATGAGTGGAATAACATGATGATGAGTGCAATAACAACATGATGATGAGTGCAATAACAACATGATGATAAGTGCAATAATAACATGATGATGAGTGCAATAACAACATGATGATGAGTGGAATAACATGATGATGAGTGCAATAAGAACATGATGATGAGTGCAATAGCAACATGATGATGAGTGCAATAGCAACATGATGATGAGTGGAATAACAACATGATGATGAGTGCAATAACAACATGATGATAAGTGTGATAACAACATGATGATGATTGCAACAACAACATGATGATGAGTGCAATACCAACATGATGATGAGTGTAATAACAACATGATGATGAGTGCAATAATAACATGATGATGAGTGCAATAACAACATGATGATGAGTGGAATAACATGATGATGAGTGCAATAAGAACATGATGATGAGTGCAATAGCAACATGATGATGAGTGCAATAGCAACATGATGATGAGTGGAATAACAACATGATGATGAGTGCAATAACAACATGATGATAAGTGCAATAATAACATGATGAGTGCAATAACAACATGATGATGAGTGGAATAACATGATGATGAGTGCAATAAGAACATGATGATGAGTGCAATAGCAACATGATGATGAGTGCAATAGCAACATGATGATGAGTGGAATAACAACATGATGATGAGTGCAATAACAACATGATGATAAGTGTGATAACAACATGATGATGATTGCAACAACAACATGATGAGTGCAATACCAACATGATGATGAGTGTAATAACAACATGATGATGAGTGGAATAACAACATGAAAGTGAAATAACAACGTGATGAAAGTGGAATAACACCAAAATGATGAGTGTAATAACAACAAGATAACGAGTGTAATAACAGGATCATGAGTGCAATAACAACATGATGATGACTGCAATAACGACATGATGATGAGTGGAATAACAACATGATGATGAATGGAATAACAACATGATGATGAGTGCAATAACAACGTGATGATGAGTGGAATAAAAACATAATGAGTGCAATAACGATATGATGAGTGGAATAACAACATGATGATGAGTGGAATAACAACATGAAGATGAGTGGAATAACAACATGATGATGATCGCAATAGCAACATGATGATAAGTGTGATAACAATATGATGATGAGTGCAAAAACAACATGATGATGTGTGAAATAAGAAGATGATGAGTGTAATAACAACATAATGATGAGTGGAATAACAACATGATGAGAAGTGGAATAACAACATTATGATGAGTGTAATAACAACATGATGATGAGTGTAATAACAACAGGATGATGAGTGAAATAACAACATGATGATGAGTGCAAAAACAACATGATGATGAGTGAAATAATAACAACATGATAAGTGCGATAACAACATGATGATAAGTGCGATAACAACATGATGATGAGTGCAATAACAACATGATCATGAGCGGAATAACATGATGATGAGTGCAATAAGAACATGATGATGAGTGGAATAACAACATGATGATGAGTGCAATAACAACATGTTGATGAGTACAATAACAGCATGATGATGAGTGGAATAACAACATCTTGATGAGTGCAATAACAACATGATAAGTGGAATAACAACATGATGATAAATGGAATAACAACAAAATGATGAGTGTAATAACAACATGATGATGAGTAGAATAACAACATGATTATGAGTACAATAACAACACGATGATGAGTTGAATAACAAGATGATGGTGAGTGCAATAACAACATGACGATGAGTGGAGTAATAACATGATGATGAGTGGAATAACATGTTGAGTGCAATAACAACATGATGATGAGTGTAATAACAACATGATGATGATTGTAATAACAACATGATGATGAGCGGAATAACATGATGATAAGTGGAATAACAACATGATGATGAGTGTGATAACAACATGATGATGAGTGTAATAACAACAAGATGATGAGTGGAATAACAACATGATGATGAGTGCAATAACAACATGATGATGAGTGCGATAACATGTTGATAAGTGCAATAACAACATGATGATGAGTGCAATAACTTGATGATGAGTGGAATAACAACATGATGTTGAGTGCAATATCAACATGATGATGAGTGGAATAACAATATGATGATCAGTGCAATAACATGATGACGAGTGTAATAAAAACATGATGATGAGTGGAATAACATCATGATGATGAGTGGAATAATAACATGATGATGAGTGCAATAGCAATATGATGATGAGTGTAATAAAAACATGATGATGAGTGGAGTAAGAACTTGATGTTGAGTGCAATATCAACATGATGATGAGTGCAATAACAACATGATGATGAGTGCAATAACAACTTGATAATGAGTGTAATAACAATGTGATGATGACTGCAAGAACAACATGATATGTGGAAAAACAACATGATGATGAGTGCAATAAGAACATGATGAGTGTAATAACAGCATGATGATGAGTGTAATAACAAAATGATCATGAGTGGAATAACATCATGATGATGGAAGTAATAACATGATGATGAGTGCAATAAGAACATGATGATGAGTGTAATAACAACATGATGATGAGTGGAATAACATGATGATGAGTGCAATAACAACATGATGATGAATGGAATAACAACATGATGAGTTGAATAAGATTATGATGAGTGGAATAACAACATGATGAGTTCAATAACAACATGATGAGTGCAATAACAACTTGATGATGAGTGGAATAACAATATGATGATGAGTGGAATAACAATATGATGATGAGTGGAATAGTAACATGATGATGATTGCAATAACAACATGATGATAAGTGCCTTAAGAACATGATGATGAGTGGAATAACAACATGATGATGAGTGGAATAACAACATGATGATGAGTTCAATAAGAACATGATGATGAGTGCAATAACAACATGATGATGAGTGCAATAACAGCATAATGAAGAATACAATAACAACATGATGAGTGGAATAACAACAGGATGATGTGTGTAATAACAACAGGATGATGAGTGGAATAACAACATGATGATAAGTGGAATAACAACATGTAGATGAGTGTAATAACAACATGATGATGAGTGTAATAACAACAGGATGATGAGTGTAGTAACAACACGATGATGAGTGGAATAACAACATGATGATGAGAACAATAACAACATGATGATGAGTGCGATAACAACATGTTGATAAGTGCAATAAAAACGTGATGATAAGTGCAATAACAACATGATGATGAGTGGAATAACAACATGATGTTGAGAGCAATATCACCATGATGAAGAATGCAATAACAATATGATGATGAATGGAATAACAACATGATGATGAGTGGAATAACAATATGATGATGAGTGGAATAACAACATGATGATGAGTGCAATAACAACATGATGATGAGTGCAATAACAGCATGATGAGTGTAACGACAGCCTAATGAGTATAAGAACAACATGATGATAAGTGTAATAACAACATGATGATGATTGTAATAGCAACATGATGATGAGTGTAATAGCAACGTGATGATGAGTGGAATAACAACATGATGATGAGTGTAATAACAACATGATGAGTGGAATAACAACATGATGATGAGTGGAATAACAACATGATGATGAGTGCAATAACAACATGATGAATGGAATCACATGATGATGCGTGCAATAACACCATGATGATGAGTGTGATAACAACATGATGATGAGTGCAATAACAACATGATGACGATTGCAATAGCAACATGATGATGAGTGTAATACCAACATGATGATGAGTGGAATAACCACATGATGAATAACAATATGATGATGGGTGGAATAAGATGATGATGAGTGGAATAACATGATGATGAGTGTCATAACGAACATGATAATAAGTGTGATAACATGATGATGAGTGCCAAAACAACATGATGATGATTGCAATAAGATGATCATGAATGGAAGAACATGATGATGAGTGCAGTAACAACATGATGAGTGGAATAACAACATGATGATGAGTGCAATAATAACATGATGATGAGTGTAATAACAACATGATGATGAGTAGAATAAGAACATGACAAGTGCAATAACAAGATGATGAGTGGAATAACAACATGATGATGAGAGGAATAACAACACGATGATGATTGCAATAAGAACACGATGATGAGTGCAACAGCAACATGATGATGAGTGCAATAACAATATGATGATGAGTGGAGTAACAACATGATGATGAGTGCAATAACAACATGATGATGAGTGTGATAACAACATGATGATGAGTGCAATAACAACATGATGATGAGTGCAATAGCAACATGATGATGAGTGTAATAAGATTATGATGATGAGTGGAATAACAACATGATGAAAAGTGGAATAACAACATGATGATGAGTGTAATAACAACATGATAATGAGTGTAATTACAGGATGATGATTTCAATAACAACATGATGATGAGTGCAATAAGAACATAATGATGAGTCGAATAACAACATGATGATGAGTGCAATAACAACATGATGATGAGTGGAATAAGAACTTGATGATGAGTGCAATAACAAGATGAGTGAAATAACAACATACTGATGAGTGGAATAACAACATTGAGCACCATAACAACATGATGAGTGTGATAACAACATGATGATGAGTGGAATAAGAACATGATGATGAGTGCGATAACAACATGATAAGTTCAAGAACAACATGATGATGAGTGCAATAACAACGTGATGATTAGTGGAATAACAACATGATGACGAGTGCAATAAGAAGATGATGAAGATTGGAATAACAACATGATAATGAGTGCAATAACAACATGATGATGAGTGTAATAACAACATGATAATGAGTGTAAATACAGGATGATGATTTTAATAACATGATGATGAGTGCAACAAGAACATAATGATGAGTGGAATAACAACATGATGATGCGTGCAATAACAACATGATGATGAGTGGAATAACAACAGGATGATGAGTGGAATAACAACATGATCATAAGTGGAATAAGAACATGATGATGAGTGTAATAATAACATGATGATGAGTGTAATAACAACATGATGATGAATGGAATAACAACATGATGATGAGTGCAATAATTACATGATGATTTGTGCGATAATAACATGTTGATGAGTGCAATAACAACATGATGAGTGCAATAACAACATACTGATGAGTGGAATAACAACATGATGATGAGTGGAATAACAACATGATGATGAGCACCATGACAACATGATGAGTGTGATAGCAACATGATGATGAGTGCAATAACAACATGATGATGAGTGGAATAACAACATGATGATGAGTGTAATAACAACAGGATGATGAGTGGAATAACAACATGATGATGAGTGAATAACAACATGATGATGAGTGGAATAAGAACATGATGGTGAGTGCGATAACAACATGATGATAAGTGCAAGAACAACATGATGATGAGTGCAATAACAACATGATGATTAGTGGAATAACAACATGATGATGAGTGCAATAAGAAGATGATGAAGATTGGAATAACAACATGATGAAGAGTGCAATAACAACACTATGATGAGTGCAATAACAACATGATGATAAGTGGAATAACAACATGATGATGAGTGGAATAACAACATGATGATGAGTGGAATAACAACAGGATGATGAGTGGAATAACACCACGATGATGAGTGTAATAACATGATGATGAGTGTTATTATAACAGGATGATGAGTGGAATAGCAACAGGATCTCAAGTGGAATAAGAACATGATGAGAGTAATAACAACAGGATGATGAATGTAATATCAACTTGATGATGAGTGGAATAACAACATGATGATGAATGGAATAACAACATGATGATGAGTGCAATAATTACATGATGAATGGTGCGATAACAACATGTTGATAAGTGCAATAACAACATGATGATGACATGACGATGAGTGGATTAACATGATTATGAGTGCAATAACATGATGAGTGTAATAAGAACATGATGATTTGTGGAATAACAACATGATGATGAGTGTAATAACAACATGATGATTAGTGGAATAACAACATGATGATGAGTGCAATAAAAACATTACGATGAGTGCAATACAACATGAGTGTAATAACATGGTGATAAGTGTAATAGCAACATGATGATGAGTGTAATAACAACATGATGACGAGTGGAGCAACAACATGATGATGAGTGTAATAACAACATGATGATGAGTGTAATAACAACATGATGAGGGGAATAACAACATGATGATGAATGGAATAACAACATGATGAGTGTAATAACACCATGATGATGATTGTAATAACAACATGATGCGTGGAATAACAACATGATGATATGTGCAATAACAACATGATTATGAGTGTAATAACAACATGATGATAAGTGCAATAACAACATGATGATTAGTGTGGTAACAACATGATGATGAGTGCAATAACAACATGATAATGAGTGCAATAGCAACATGATGATAAGTGTAATAAGATTATGATGATGAGTGGAATAGCAACATGATGAAAAGTGGAATAACAACATGATGATGAGTGTAATAACAACATGATAATGAGTGTAATTACAGGATGATGATTTCAATAACAACAGATGATGAGTGCAATAAGAACATGATGATGAGTGGAAGAACATGATGATGAGTGCAATAACAACATGATCATGAGTGGAATAAGAAAACTCATGATGAGTGCAATAACAAGGTGATGAGTGCAATAACAACATGATGATGAGTGGAATAAGAACATGATGATGAGTGCCATAACAACATGATGATGAGTGCAATAACAACATGATGATGAGTGGAATAACATCATGATGATGAGTACAATAACATGATGAGTGCAATAACAACATGATGATTTGTGGAATAGCAACATGATGATGAGTGGAATAAGAACATGATGATTAGTGGAATAACATGATGATGAGTGCAATAACAACATTATGATGAATGCAATAACAACATGACGAGTGTAATAACATGGTGATGAGTGTAATAACAACATGATGATGAGTGTAATAACAACATGATGATGAGTGTGGTAACAACATGATGATGAGTGTAATAACAACATGATGATGAGTGTAATAAGATTATGATGAGTGGAATAACAACATGATGAAAAGTGGAATAACAACATGATGATGAGTGTAATAACAACATGATTATGAGTGTAATTACAGGATGATGATTTCAATAACAACATGATGATGAGTGCAATAAGAACATGATGATGAGTGGAATAACAACATGATGATGAGTGCAATAACAGCATGATGAGGACTGGAATAAGAATACTCATGATGAGTGCAATAACAACATGATGAGTGCAATAACAACATAATGATGAGTGGAATAAGAACATGATGATGAGTGGAATAACAGCATGATGATGAGTGTCATAACAACATGATGATGAGTGTGACAACAACATGATGAGTGCAATAACAACACGATGATGAGAGGAATAACAACATGATGATGAGTGTGATAACAACATGATGATGAGTGCAATAACAACATGATGATGAGTGGAATAACAACATGATGATGAGTGTAATAACAACAGGATGATGAGTGGAATTACAACATGATGATGGTTCAATAACAACATGATGATGAGTGGAATAACAACATGATGATGAGTGCGATGACAACATGATAAGTGCAAGATCAACATGATGATGTGTGCAATAACAACATGATGATGAGTGCAATAAGAGCATGATGAAGAGTGGAAGAACAACATGATGATGAGTGCAATAACAACATGATGATAATTGGAATAACAACATGATAATGAGTGGAATAACAGCAGGATGATGAGTGGAATAACACCATGATGATGAGTGTAATAACGTCATGATGAGGAGTGTAATAACAACAGGATGATGAGTGGAATAACAACATGATCATAAGTGGAATAAGAACATGATGATGAGTGTAATAATAACATGATGATGAGTGTAATAACAACATGATGATGAGTGCAATAGCAACATGACGATGAGTGTAATAACAACATGATGATGAGTGTAATAACATCATGATGAGTGGAATAACAACATGATGATGAGTGGGATAACAACATGATGAGTGTAATAACAACATGATGATGAGTGTAATAACAACATGATGATGAGTGTAATAACAACATGATGATAAGTGCAATAACAACATGATGAGTGTAATAACAACATGATGATGCGTGCAATAACAACATGATAATGAGTGGGATAGGCAATGAAATAATTGAAATTCTAGAAATATGAAGGTGGACTTAAAAGGAACTAAAGTCAAAGCATCAATTGAAGAATCTAAATCGTCCTCAAGTTTAGATGGAAGATGTTGGATCTTTACTTCATCAATGAGTGAGAATTTTATGTTATGGGGAATTGTTCTAAACTCTAGATAGTTCTATCACTTTGTCCCAAACAATTTGTTAAGAACAACTTGAAATTGGGACTGATAAGAGTACATTGTATTCCTACTTGAATCTGTCACAGAAACAAATAAGATCTGGGTTGGTTAGGTGGCCAATGAATAAGAACATTTTGTGGGTCTGGGAAGAATAACACATGACAGTGGGCCATATTCTCCTTCCAAAATTCATTAACAGGAATTTCCTTAAAAGAATTTGTTTGTAAGGTATGAAGAACAATGGTATTGTGAGGGCAAATCAAGTTATCAAGCAATGGTTCGTGGCACAATGCTAAATCATCCAACGAGGAATTAAGAGAAAGTTTATGACGTTAGTAAGAATGATAGTTTTTGCGACTCTTGTATAAGTAAACGGGTGTCAGTGAATGGTATATGGATAATGACCGCTTCGAGAATCACATTAACCGTTAGTAAGGAGTGATAACTGGCCACGTGATGTACAGGGAGAGCTGTTGGGTGGGGTACAACCGAATTGTGTCATCGCTTGGTGAACAATACGTGTGAGTTACGAGAAGGGAAAATGATGGCGCGACAACTTGGTTTACCAGATTATTAACATCATCCAATAAGCCAATAAGATGATTTGCATGATAAGTAACTTAGGTACGTAAACTATCAACATATGTGGAAATAGTCAACCTTGCAAACATTGTATGAACAGATTTTGACATTAGCTCCACCTGCTGGGTCAAGTTATTAACTGTTAACATAATGTCACTCAGGTACCGAGCATGTTGTTTCAGCATTTTGGCCTCAGACTTAATACATCTATTTTCCAAGTTGTTGATATTGCAAGGAGTGAACCTGGTTGCTGGATAAACTTAGTTCTTCCTGCATGGCAATACCGAACAAATACGAGTGGAAGGACCTTGCAAAATCAAATAGGCCTCTTTAGCTTCTCCTCCATTTGTTTACATTATTCCTGACATTTACATTCACTGGAGGTTCAGTGTCTTGTATTGTGTCAGACAGAATTTCCCTAATGCTATTACATTTCCAGGTCCACTACCTTAACAAAGTTGGAGGAGCACTACTAGAATAGCTGACAGCTACACTGGCTGGTATCAAACAGAAGTAAGGTAGACCGTCAGCAACTTCTTAAAGTGATGTGAGGGTGGTCGGTGCTGGTGTGGGGACAGACTGAATGGTGGTAGAAGGTGGTTGGGTGACATTGTATAAAGTCGAAGGTTGTCTGGTGTGGGACCGTGATGATGATGATGTCCATAATACTGGAAAACTTGTCCGCATGTTCCTCACGAATGTCTCCTATATGTAGATGTCGAACCATAAACTTATGTCCCTTTAAATGAGCTAAAACTCTACAAAGACCAGAAAATTTTGGATCAAGTTTAGGAACCTCACTTTTTTTTTTTTTTTTTTTTGCTTTGTCGCTGTCTCCCGCGTTTGCGAGATAGCGCAAGGAAACAGACGAAAGAAATGGCCCAACCCACCCCCATACACATGTATATACATACGTCCACACACGCAAATATACATACCTACACAGCTTTCCATGGTTTACCCCAGACGCTTCACATGCCTTGATTCAATCCACTGACAGCACGTCAACCCCGGTATACCACATCGCTCCAATTCACTCTATTCCTTGCCCTCCTTTCACCCTCCTGCATGTTCAGGCCCCGATCACACAAAATCTTTTTCACTCCATCTTTCCACCTCCAATTTGGTCTCCCTCTTCTCCTCGTTCCCTCCACCTCCGACACATATATCCTCTTGGTCAATCTTTCCTCACTCATTCTCTCCATGTGCCCAAACCATTTCAAAACACCCTCTTCTGCTCTCTCAACCACGCTCTTTTTATTTCCACACATCTCTCTTACCCTTACGTTACTTACTCGATCAAACCACCTCACACCACACATTGTCCTCAAACATCTCATTTCCAGCACATCCATCCTCCTGCGAACAACTCTATCCATAGCCCACGCCTCGCAACCATACAACATTGTTGGAACCACTATTCCTTCAAACATACCCATTTTTGCTTTCCGAGATAATGTTCTCGACTTCCACACATTCTTCAAGGCTCCCAGGATTTTCGCCCCCTCCCCCACCCTATGATCCACTTCCGCTTCCATGGTTCCATCCGCTGCCAGATCCACTCCCAGATATCTAAAACACTTCACTTCCTCCAGTTCTTCTCCATTCAAACTCACCTCCCAATTGACCTGACCCTCAACCCTACTGCACCCAACAACCCCGCTCTTATTCACACTCACTCCCAACTTTCTCCTTTCACACACTTCACCTCACTTGTAGAGTTAAATTCCTGTACCATTACCAAGAGTCCGGGAGCAACGTACTTCTGATGGTTTTGCGGAAAGTTGTAGTGGCTTCACCTAGATTTTCCTTGATCCTTTGATGAATCGATAGAGTCATGCGATATTTTCCTGCTACAATTGATTTCTGGACCGCTGGACATGAAGGAGGGGACGCTATTATGTCATACGACAACACGTTATCAAAACGTGTAAGGCGTGGAAGGATGCGTCTCCAATCGACGTCTGATATACTGAGTTTGATGAACATTGGACATGGGATAAGTATTCATCCCATTCATCATGATCATAATTAATGTTAGTACGAAGACAATGAAGGATTTTGCGATTCAACCTTTCTACCAGGCCGTGTGAGGCTGGGTGATGTGACGTTATATAACATTTACTTATGTTACACAACTTACACACTTCTGATAATGTTACACAACTTACACACTTCTGATAATGTTACACAACTTACACACTTCTAATAATGTTACACAACTTACACGCTTCTAATAATGTTACACAACTTACACACTTCTGATAATGTTACACAACTTACACACTTCTTCTAATAATGTTACACAACTTACACACTTCTGATAATGTTACACAACTTACACACTTCTGATAATGTTACACAACTTACACACTTCTTCTAATAATGTCACACAACTTACATTATTCGGGCATTATTGCATGACAGATAGAGACTGAGTGTGAACGAATGGGGCCTTTGTTGTCTTTTCCTAGCGCTACCTCGCATGCATGAGGGGGGAGGGGGATGTTATTCCATATGTGGCGAGGAGACGATGGGAATGAATAAGGGCAGACAGTGTGAATTGTGTGCATGGGTATATATGTATATGTCTGTGTGTGTATATATATGTGTACATCGAGATGTATGGGTATGTATATTTGCGTATGTGGACGTCTATGTGTATATACATGTGTATGGGGGTGGGTTGGGCCATTTCCTTCGTCTGTTTCCTTGCGCTACCTCGCAAACGCGGGAGACAGCGACAAAGCAAAATAAAAGATAAAATATATATATATATATATATATATATATATATATATATATATATATATATATATATATATATATATATATATATATATATATATATATATGTTTGTACAAAAGCAAAATAAAAGATAAAATATATATATATATATATATATATATATATATATATATATATATATATATATATATATATATATATATATATATATTTGTACATGCCTTCACCCTCTCAATCAATATCCTCCCATATAATTTACCAGGAATACTCAACAAACTTATACCTCTGTAATTTGAGCACTCACTCTTATCCCCTTTGCCTTTGTACAATGGCACTATGCACGCATTCCGACAATCCTCAGGCACCTCACCATGAGTCATACATACATTAAATAACCTTACCAACCAGTCAACAATACAGTCACCCCGTTTTTTAATAAATTCCACTGCAATACCATCCAAACCTGCTGCCTTGCCGGCTTTCATCTTCCGCAAAGCTTTTACTACCTCTTCTCTGTCTACCAAATCATTTTCCCTAACCCTCTCACTTTGCACACCACCTCGACCAAAACACCCTATATCTGCCACTCTATCATCAAACACATTCAACAAACCTTCAAAATACTCACTCCATCTCCTTCTCACATCACCACTACTTGTTATCACCTCCCCATTTGCGCCCTTCACTGAAGTTCCGATTTGCTCCCTTGTCTTACGCACTTTATTTACCTCCTTCCAGAACATCTTTTTATTCTCCCTTAAATTTAATGATACTCTCTCACCCCAACTCTCATTTGCCCTTTTTTTTCACCTCTTGCACCTTTCTCTTGACCTCCTGTCTCTTTCTTTTATACATCTCCCACTCAATTGCATTTTTTCCCTGCAAAAATCGTCCAAATGCCTTTCTCTTCTCTTTCACTAATACTCTTACTTCTTCATTCCACCACTCACTACCCTTTCTAATCAACCCACCTCCCACTCTTCTCATGCCACAAGCATCTTTTGCGCAATCCATCACTGATTCCCTAAATACATCCCATTCCTCCCCCACTCCCCTTACTTCCATTGTTCTCACCTTTTTCCATTCTGTACTCAGTCTCTCCTGGTACTTCCTCACACAAGTCTCCTTCCCAAGCTCACTTACTCTCACCACCCTCTTCACCCCAACATTCACTCTTCTTTTCTGAAAACCCATAGAAATCTTCACCTTAGCCTCCACAAGATAATGATCAGACATCCCTCCAGTTGCACCTCTCAGCACATTAACATCCAAAAGTCTCTCTTTCACGCGCCTGTCAATTAACACGTAATCCAATAACGCTCTCTGGCCATCTCTCCTACTTACATACTTATACTTATGTATATCTCGCTTTTTAAACCAGGTATTCCCAATCATCAGTCCTTTTTCAGTACATAAATCTACAAGCTCTTCACCATTTCCATTTACAACACTGAACACCCCATGTATACCAATTATTTCCTCAACTGCCACATTACTCACCTTTGCAGTCAAATCACAAATCACTATAACCCGGTCTCGTGCATCAAAACCACTAACACACTCATTCAGCTGCTCCCAAAACACTTGCCTCTCATGATCTTTCTTCTCATGCCCAGGTGCATATGCACCAATAATCACCCATCTCTCTCCATCAACTTTCAGTTTTACCCATATTAATCGAGAATTTACTTTCTTACATTCAATCACATGTATAGACCATCAGATTGGGGAAGAGCAGTGTGGTTTCAGAAGTGGTAGAGGATGTGTGGATCAGGTGTTTGCTTTGAAGAATGTATGTGAGAAATACTTAGAAAAGCAAATGGATTTGTATGTAGCATTTATGGATCTGGAGAAGGCATATGATAGAGTTGATAGAGATGCTCTGTGGAAGGTATTAAGAATATATGGTGTGGGAGGCAAGTTGTTAGAAGCAGTGAAAAGTTTTTATCGAGGATGTAAGGCATGTGTACGTGTAGGAAGAGAGGAAAGTGATTGGTTCTCAGTGAATGTAGGTTTGCGGCAGGGGTGTGTGATGTCTCCATGGTTGTTTAATTTGTTTATGGATGGGGTGGTTAGGGAGGTGAATGCAAGAGTTTTGGAAAGAGGGGCAAGTATGAAGTCTGTTGGGGATGAGAGAGCTTGGGAAGTGAGTCAGTTGTTGTTCGCTGATGATACAGCGCTGGTGGCTGATTCATGTGAGAAAGTGCAGAAGCTGGTGACTGAGTTTGGTAAAGTGTGTGAAAGAAGAAAGTTAAGAGTAAATGTGAATAAGAGCAAGGTTATTAGGTACAGTAGGGTTGAGGGTCAAGTCAATTGGGAGGTGAGTTTGAATGGAGAAAAACTGGAGGAAGTGAAGTGTTTTAGATATCTGGGAGTGGATCTGGCAGCGGATGGAACCATGGAAGCGGAAGTGGATCATAGGGTGGGGGAGGGGGCGAAAATTCTGGGTGCCTTGAAGAATGTGTGGAAGTCGAGAACATTATCTCGGAAAGCAAAAATGGGTATGTTTGAAGGAATAGTGGTTCCAACAATGTTGTATGGTTGCGAGGCGTGGGCTATGGCTAGAGTTGTGCGCAGGAAGATAGATGTGCTGGAAATGAGATGTTTGAGGACAATGTGTGGTGTGAGGTGGTTTGATCGAGTAAGTAACGTAAGGGTAAAAGAGATGTGTGGAAATAAAAAGAGCGTGGTTGAGAGAGCAGAAGAGGGTGTTTTGAAATGGTTCGGGCACATGGGGAGAATGAGTGAGGAAAGATTGACCAAGAGAATATATGTGTCTGAGATTGAGGGAACGAGGAGAAGAGGGAGACCAAATTGGAGGTGGAAAGATGGAGTGAAAAAGATTTTGTGTGATCGGGGCCTGAACATGCAGGAGGGTGAAAGGAGGGCAAGGAATAGAGTGAATTGGAGCGATGTGGTATACCGGGGTTGACGTGCTGTCAGTGGATTGATTCAAGGCATGTGAAGCGTCTGGGGCGAACCATGGAAAGCTGTGTAGGTATGTATATTTGCGTGTGTGGACGTGTGTTTGTATACATTGTGTATGGGGGTGGGTTGGGCCATTTCTTTCGTCTGTTTCCTTGCGCTACCTCGCAAACGCGGGAGACAGCGACAAAGCAAAAAAAAAAAAGAATATATATATATATATATATATATATATATATATATGAAAAAAGGAGAGATAGGTAGTATGTTTGAGGAAAGGAACCTGGATGTTTTGGCTCTTAGTGAAACAAAGCTCAAGGGTAAAGGGGAAGAGTGGTTTGGGAATGTCTTTGGAGTGAAGTCAGGGTTAGTGAGAGGACAAGAGCAAGGGAAGGAGTAGCAGCACTACTCCTGAAACAGGAGTTGTGGGAGTATGTGATAGAATGTAAGAAATAAATTCTCGATTAATATGGGTAAAACTGAAAGTTGATGGAGAGAGATTGGTGATTATTGGTGCATATGCACCTGGGCATGAGAAGAAAGATCATGAGAGGCAAGTGTTTTGGGAGCAGCTGAATGAGTGTGTTAGTGGTTTTGATGCACGAGACCGGGTTATAGTGATGGGTGATTTGAATGCAAAGGTGAGTAATGTGGCAGTTGAGGAAATAATTGGTATACATGGGGTGTTCAATGTTGTAAATGGATATGGTGAAGAGCTTGTGGATTTATGTGCTGAAAAAGGACTGGTGATTGGGAATACCTGGTTTAAAAAGCGAGATATACATAAGTATAAGTATGTAAGTAGGAGAGATGACCAGAGAGCGTTATTGGATTACGTGTTAATTGACAGGCGCGCGAAAGAGAAACTTTTGGATGTTAACGTGCTGAGAGGTGCAACTGGAGGGATGTCTTATCATTATCTTGTGGAGGCTAAGGTGAAGATTTGTATGGGTTTTCAGAAAAGAAGAGTGAATGTTGGGGTGAAGAGGGTGGTGAGAGTAAGTGAGCTTGGGAAGGAGACTTGTGTGAGGAAGTACCAGGAAAGACTGAGTACAGAATGGAAAAAGGTGAGAACAATGGAAGTAAGGGGAGTGGGGGAGGAATGGGATGTATTTAGGGAAACAGTGATGGATTGCGCAAAAGATGCTTGTGGCATGAGAAGAGTGGGAGGTGGGTTGATTAGAAAAGGGTAGTGAGTGGTGGGATGAAGAAGTAAGATTATTTGTGAAAGAGAAGAGAGAGGCATTTGGACGATTTTTGCAGGGAAAAAATGCAATTGAGTGGGAGATGTATAAAAGAAAGAGACAGGAGGTCAAGAGAAAGGTGCAAGAGGTGAAAAAGAGGGCAAATGAGATTTTGGGTGAGAGAGTATCATTAAATTTTAGGGAGAATAAAAAGATGTTCTGGAAGGAGGTAAATAAAGTGCGTAAGACAAGGGAGCAAATGGGAACTTCAGTGAAGGGCGCAAATGGGGAGGTGATAACAAGTAGTGGTGATGTGAGAAAGAGATGGAGTGAGTATTTTGAAGGTTTGTTGAATGTGTTTGATGATAGAGTGGCAGATATAGGGTGTTTTGGTCGAGGTGGTGTGCAAAGTGAGAGGGTTAGGGAAAATGATTTGGTAAACAGAGAAGAGGTAGTAAAAGCTTTGCGGAAGATGAAAGCCGGCAAGGCAGCAGGTTTGGATGGTATTGCAGTGGAATTTATTGAAAAAGTGGGTGACTGTATTATTGACTGGTTGGTAAGGTTATCTAATGTATGTATGACTCATGGTGGGGTGCCTGAGGATTGTCGGAATGCGTGCATAGTGCCATTGCAAAGGGGATAAGAGTGAGTGCTCAAATTACAGAGGTATAAGTTTGTTGAGTATTCCTGGTAAATTATATGGGAGGGTATTGATTGAGAGGGTGAAGGAATGTACAGAGCATCAGATTGGGGAAGAGAAGTGTGGTTTCAGAAGTGGTAGAGGATGTGTGGATCAGGTGTTTGCTTTGAAGAATGTATGTGAGAAATACTTAGAAAAGCAAATGGATTTGTATGTAGCATTTATGGATCTGGAGAAGGCATATGATGGAGTTGATAGAGATGCTCTGTGGAAGGTATTAAGAATATATGGTGTGGGAGGCAAGTTGTTAGAAGCAGTGAAAAGTTTTTATCAAGGATGTAAGGCATGTGTACGTGTAGGAAGAGAGGAAAGTGATTGGTTCTCAGTGAATGTAGGTTTGCGGCAGGGGTGTGTGATGTCTTGATGGTTGTTTAATTTGTTTATGGATGTGGTTGTTAGGGAGGTAAATGCAAGAGTTTTGGAAAGAGGTTCAAGTATGAAGTCTGTTGGGGATGAGAGAGATTGGGAAGTGAGTCAGTTGTTGTTCGCTGATGATACAGCGTTGGTGGCTGATTCATGTGAGAAAGTGCAGAAGCTGGTGACTGAGTTTGGTAAAGTGTGTGAAAGAAGAAAGTTAAGAGTAAATGTGAATAAGAGCAAGGTAATTAGGTACAGTAGGTTTGAGGGTCAAGTCAATTGGGAGGTAAGTTTGAATGGAGAAAAACTGGAGGAAGTAAAGTGTTTTAGATATCTGGGAGTGGATCTGGCAGCGGATGGAACCATGGAAGCGGAAGTGGATCATAGGGTGGGGGAGGGGGCGAAAATCCTGGGAGCCTTGAAGAATGTGTGGAAGTCGAGAATATTATCTCGGAAAGCAAAAATGGGTATGTTTGAAGGAATAGTGGTTCCAACAATGTTTTATGGTTGCGAGGCGTGGGATATGGATAGAGTTGTGCGCAGGAGGATGGATGTGCTGGAAATGAGATGTTTGAGGACAATGTGTGGTGTGAGGTGGTTTGATCGAGTAAGTAACGTAAGGGTAAGAGAGATGTGTGGAAATAAAAAGAGCGTGGTTGAGAGAGCAGAAGAGGGTGTTTTGAAATGGTTTGGGCACATGGAGAGAATGAGTGAGGAAAGATTGACCAAGAGGATATATGTGTCGGAGGTGGAGGGAACGAGGAGAAGTGGGAGACCAAATTGGAGGTGGAAAGATGGAGTGAAAAAGATTTTGTGTGATTGTGGCCTGAACATGCAGGAGGGTGAAAGGAGGGCAAGGAATAGAGTGATTTGGATTGATGTGGTATACCGGGGTTGACGTGCTGTCAGTGGATTGAATCAGGGCATGTGAAGCGTCTGGGGTGAACCATGGAAAGCTGTGTAGGTATGTTTATTTGCGTGTGTGGACGTGTGTTTGTATACATTGTGTATGGGGATGGGTTGGGCCATTTCTTACGTCTGTTTCCTTGCGCTACCTCGCAAACGCGGGAGACAGCGTCAAAGAAAAAAAAAAAGAATATATATATATATATACATATATTTATATATATATATATATATATATATATATATATATATATATATATATATATATATATATATATATATATATATATATATATATATATATATATATATATATATATATATATATATATATATATATATATATATATATATATATATATATATATATATATATATATATATATATATATATATATATATATGAAAAAAGGAGAGATAGGTAGTATGTTTGAGGAAAGGAACCTGGATGTTTTGGCTCTTAGTGAAACGAAGCTCAAGGGTAAAGGGGAAGAGTGGTTTGGGAATGTCTTTGGAGTAAAGTCAGGGTTAGTGAGAGGACAAGAGCAAGGGAAGGAGTAGCACTACTCCTGAAACAGGAGTTGTGGGAGTATGTGATAGAATGTAAGCAATAAATTCTCGATTAATATGGATAAAACTGAAAGTTGATGGAGAGAGATGGGTGATTATTGGTGCATATGCACCTGGGCATGAGAAGAAAGATCATGAGAGGCAAGTGTTTTGGGAGCAGCTGAATGAGTGTGTTAGTGGTTTTGATGCACGAGACCGGGTTATAGTGATGGATGATTTGAATGCAAAGGTGAGTAATGTGGCAGTTGAGGGAATAATTGGTATACATGGGGTGTTCAATGTTGTAAATGGAAATGGTGAAGAGCTTGGAGATTTATGTGCCGAAAAAGGACTGGTGATTGGGAATACCTGGTTTAAAAAGCGAGATATACATAAGTATAAGTATGTAAGTAGGAGAGATGGCCAGAGAGCGTTATTGGATTACGTGTTAATTGACAGGCGCGCGAAAGAGAAACTTTTGGATGTTAACGTGCTGAGAGGTGCAACTGGAGGGATGTCTTATCATTATCTTGTGGAGGCTAAGGTGAAGATTTGTATGGGTTTTCAGAAAAGAAGAGTGAATGTTGGGGTGAAGAGGGTGGTGAGAGTAAGTGAACTTGGGAAGGAAACTTGTGTGAGGAAGTACCAGGAAAGACTGAGTACAGAATGGAAAAAGGTGAGAACAATGGAAGTAAGGGGAGTGGGGGAGGAATGGGATGTATTTAGGGAATCAGTGATGGATTGCGCAAAAGATGCTTGTGGCATGAGAAGAGTGGGAGGTGGGTTGATTAGAAAAGGGCAGTGAGTGGTGGGATGAAGAAGTAAGATTATTAGTGAAAGAGAAGAGAGAGGCATTTGGACGATTTTTGCAGGGAAAAAATGCAATTGAGTGGGAGATGTATAAAAGAAAGAGACAGGAGGTCAAGAGAAAGGTGCAAGAGGTGAAAAAGAGGGCAAATGAGATTTTGGGTGAGAGAGTATCATTAAATTTTAGGGAGAATAAAAAGATGTTCTGGAAGGAGGTAAATAAAGTGCGTAAGACAAGGGAGCAAATGGGATCTTCAGTGAAGGGCGCAAATGGGGAGGTGATAACAAGTAGTGGTGATGTGAGAAAGAGATGGAGTGAGTATTTTGAAGGTTTGTTGAATGTGTTTGATGATAGAGTGGCAGATATAGGGTGCTTTGGTCGAGGTGGTGTGCAAAGTGAGAGGGTTAGGGAAAATGATTTGGTAAACAGAGAAGAGGTAGTAAAAGCTTTGCGGAAGATGAAAGCCGGCAAGGCAGCAGGTTTGGATGGTATTGCAGTGGAATTTATTGAAAAAGGGGGTGACTGTATTATTGACTGGTTGGTAAGGTTATTTAATGTATGTATGACTCATGGTGAGGTGCCTGAGGATTGTCGGAATGCGTGCATAGTGCCATTGTACAAAGGCAAAGGGGATAAGAGTGAGTGCTCAAATTACAGAGGTATAAGTTTGTTGAGTATTCCTGGTAAATTATATGGGAGGGTATTGATTGAGAGGGTGAAGGCATGTACAGAGCATCAGATTGGGGAAGAGCAGTGTGGTTTCAGAAGTGGTAGAGGATGTGTGGATCAGGTGTTTGCTTTGAAGAATGTATGTGAGAAATACTTAGAAAAGCAAATGGATTTGTATGTAGCATTTATGGATCTGGAGAAGGCATATGATAGAGTTGATAGAGATGCTCTGTGGAAGGTATTAAGAATATATGGTGTGGGAGGCAAGTTGTTAGAAGCAGTGAAAAGTTTTTATCGAGGATGTAAGGCATGTGTACGTGTAGGAAGAGAGGAAAGTGATTGGTTCTCAGTGAATGTAGGTTTGCGGCAGGGGTGTGTGATGTCTCCATGGTTGTTTAATTTGTTTATGGATGGGGTGGTTAGGGAGGTGAATGCAAGAGTTTTGGAAAGAGGGGCAAGTATGAAGTCTGTTGGGGATGAGAGAGCTTGGGAAGTGAGTCAGTTGTTGTTCGCTGATGATACAGCGCTGGTGGCTGATTCATGTGAGAAAGTGCAGAAGCTGGTGACTGAGTTTGGTAAAGTGTGTGAAAGAAGAAAGTTAAGAGTAAATGTGAATAAGAGCAAGGTTATTAGGTACAGTAGGGTTGAGGGTCAAGTCAATTGGGAGGTGAGTTTGAATGGAGAAAAACTGGAGGAAGTGAAGTGTTTTAGATATCTGGGAGTGGATCTGGCAGCGGATGGAACCATGGAAGCGGAAGTGGATCATAGGGTGGGGGAGGGGGCGAAAATCTGGGTGCCTTGAAGAATGTGTGGAAGTCGAGAACATTATCTCGGAA
This sequence comes from Panulirus ornatus, assembly GCF_036320965.1. Classification (NCBI taxonomy): domain Eukaryota; kingdom Metazoa; phylum Arthropoda; class Malacostraca; order Decapoda; family Palinuridae; genus Panulirus; species Panulirus ornatus. The sequence goes on from NC_092233.1 coordinate 38,562,543, forward strand.
AGCAAAAATGGGTATGTTTGAAGGAATAGTGGTTCCAACAATGTTGTATGGTTGCGAGGCGTGGGCTATGGATAGAGTTGTGCGCAGGAAGATAGATGTGCTGGAAATGAGATGTTTGAGGACAATGTGTGGTGTGAGGTGGTTTGATCGAGTAAGTAACGTAAGGGTAAAAGAGATGTGTGGAAATAAAAAGAGCGTGGTTGAGAGAGCAGAAGAGGGTGTTTTGAAATGGTTCGGGCACATGGGAGAATGAGTGAGGAAAGATTGACCAAGAGAATATATGTGTCTGAGATTGAGGGAACGAGGAGAAGAGGGAGACCAAATTGGAGGTGGAAAGATGGAGTGAAAAAGATTTTGTGTGATCGGGGCCTGAACATGCAGGAGGGTGAAAGGAGGGCAAGGAATAGAGTGAATTGGAGCGATGTGGTATACCGGGGTTGACGTGCTGTCAGTGGATTGATTCAAGGCATGTGAAGCGTCTGGGGCGAACCATGGAAAGCTGTGTAGGTATGTATATTTGCGTGTGTGGACGTGTGTTTGTATACATTGTGTATGGGGGTGGGTTGGGCCATTTCTTTCGTCTGTTTCCTTGCGCTACCTCGCAAACGCGGGAGACAGCGACAAAGCAAAAAAAAAAAAGAATATATATATATATATATATATATATATATATATATATGAAAAAAGGAGAGATAGGTAGTATGTTTGAGGAAAGGAACCTGGATGTTTTGGCTCTTAGTGAAACAAAGCTCAAGGGTAAAGGGGAAGAGTGGTTTGGGAATGTCTTTGGAGTGAAGTCAGGGTTAGTGAGAGGACAAGAGCAAGGGAAGGAGTAGCAGCACTACTCCTGAAACAGGAGTTGTGGGAGTATGTGATAGAATGTAAGAAATAAATTCTCGATTAATATGGGTAAAACTGAAAGTTGATGGAGAGAGATTGGTGATTATTGGTGCATATGCACCTGGGCATGAGAAGAAAGATCATGAGAGGCAAGTGTTTTGGGAGCAGCTGAATGAGTGTGTTAGTGGTTTTGATGCACGAGACCGGGTTATAGTGATGGGTGATTTGAATGCAAAGGTGAGTAATGTGGCAGTTGAGGAAATAATTGGTATACATGGGGTGTTCAATGTTGTAAATGGATATGGTGAAGAGCTTGTGGATTTATGTGCTGAAAAAGGACTGGTGATTGGGAATACCTGGTTTAAAAAGCGAGATATACATAAGTATAAGTATGTAAGTAGGAGAGATGACCAGAGAGCGTTATTGGATTACGTGTTAATTGACAGGCGCGCGAAAGAGAAACTTTTGGATGTTAACGTGCTGAGAGGTGCAACTGGAGGGATGTCTTATCATTATCTTGTGGAGGCTAAGGTGAAGATTTGTATGGGTTTTCAGAAAAGAAGAGTGAATGTTGGGGTGAAGAGGGTGGTGAGAGTAAGTGAGCTTGGGAAGGAGACTTGTGTGAGGAAGTACCAGGAAAGACTGAGTACAGAATGGAAAAAGGTGAGAACAATGGAAGTAAGGGGAGTGGGGGAGGAATGGGATGTATTTAGGGAAACAGTGATGGATTGCGCAAAAGATGCTTGTGGCATGAGAAGAGTGGGAGGTGGGTTGATTAGAAAAGGGTAGTGAGTGGTGGGATGAAGAAGTAAGATTATTTGTGAAAGAGAAGAGAGAGGCATTTGGACGATTTTTGCAGGGAAAAAATGCAATTGAGTGGGAGATGTATAAAAGAAAGAGACAGGAGGTCAAGAGAAAGGTGCAAGAGGTGAAAAAGAGGGCAAATGAGATTTTGGGTGAGAGAGTATCATTAAATTTTAGGGAGAATAAAAAGATGTTCTGGAAGGAGGTAAATAAAGTGCGTAAGACAAGGGAGCAAATGGGAACTTCAGTGAAGGGCGCAAATGGGGAGGTGATAACAAGTAGTGGTGATGTGAGAAAGAGATGGAGTGAGTATTTTGAAGGTTTGTTGAATGTGTTTGATGATAGAGTGGCAGATATAGGGTGTTTTGGTCGAGGTGGTGTGCAAAGTGAGAGGGTTAGGGAAAATGATTTGGTAAACAGAGAAGAGGTAGTAAAAGCTTTGCGGAAGATGAAAGCCGGCAAGGCAGCAGGTTTGGATGGTATTGCAGTGGAATTTATTGAAAAAGTGGGTGACTGTATTATTGACTGGTTGGTAAGGTTATCTAATGTATGTATGACTCATGGTGGGGTGCCTGAGGATTGTCGGAATGCGTGCATAGTGCCATTGCAAAGGGGATAAGAGTGAGTGCTCAAATTACAGAGGTATAAGTTTGTTGAGTATTCCTGGTAAATTATATGGGAGGGTATTGATTGAGAGGGTGAAGGAATGTACAGAGCATCAGATTGGGGAAGAGAAGTGTGGTTTCAGAAGTGGTAGAGGATGTGTGGATCAGGTGTTTGCTTTGAAGAATGTATGTGAGAAATACTTAGAAAAGCAAATGGATTTGTATGTAGCATTTATGGATCTGGAGAAGGCATATGATGGAGTTGATAGAGATGCTCTGTGGAAGGTATTAAGAATATATGGTGTGGGAGGCAAGTTGTTAGAAGCAGTGAAAAGTTTTTATCAAGGATGTAAGGCATGTGTACGTGTAGGAAGAGAGGAAAGTGATTGGTTCTCAGTGAATGTAGGTTTGCGGCAGGGGTGTGTGATGTCTTGATGGTTGTTTAATTTGTTTATGGATGTGGTTGTTAGGGAGGTAAATGCAAGAGTTTTGGAAAGAGGTTCAAGTATGAAGTCTGTTGGGGATGAGAGAGATTGGGAAGTGAGTCAGTTGTTGTTCGCTGATGATACAGCGTTGGTGGCTGATTCATGTGAGAAAGTGCAGAAGCTGGTGACTGAGTTTGGTAAAGTGTGTGAAAGAAGAAAGTTAAGAGTAAATGTGAATAAGAGCAAGGTAATTAGGTACAGTAGGTTTGAGGGTCAAGTCAATTGGGAGGTAAGTTTGAATGGAGAAAAACTGGAGGAAGTAAAGTGTTTTAGATATCTGGGAGTGGATCTGGCAGCGGATGGAACCATGGAAGCGGAAGTGGATCATAGGGTGGGGGAGGGGGCGAAAATCCTGGGAGCCTTGAAGAATGTGTGGAAGTCGAGAATATTATCTCGGAAAGCAAAAATGGGTATGTTTGAAGGAATAGTGGTTCCAACAATGTTTTATGGTTGCGAGGCGTGGGATATGGATAGAGTTGTGCGCAGGAGGATGGATGTGCTGGAAATGAGATGTTTGAGGACAATGTGTGGTGTGAGGTGGTTTGATCGAGTAAGTAACGTAAGGGTAAGAGAGATGTGTGGAAATAAAAAGAGCGTGGTTGAGAGAGCAGAAGAGGGTGTTTTGAAATGGTTTGGGCACATGGAGAGAATGAGTGAGGAAAGATTGACCAAGAGGATATATGTGTCGGAGGTGGAGGGAACGAGGAGAAGTGGGAGACCAAATTGGAGGTGGAAAGATGGAGTGAAAAAGATTTTGTGTGATTGTGGCCTGAACATGCAGGAGGGTGAAAGGAGGGCAAGGAATAGAGTGATTTGGATTGATGTGGTATACCGGGGTTGACGTGCTGTCAGTGGATTGAATCAGGGCATGTGAAGCGTCTGGGGTGAACCATGGAAAGCTGTGTAGGTATGTTTATTTGCGTGTGTGGACGTGTGTTTGTATACATTGTGTATGGGGATGGGTTGGGCCATTTCTTACGTCTGTTTCCTTGCGCTACCTCGCAAACGCGGGAGACAGCGTCAAAGAAAAAAAAAAAAGAATATATATATATATATACATATATTTATATATATATATATATATATATATATATATATATATATATATATATATATATATATATATATATATATATATATATATATATATATATATATATATATATATATATATATATATATATATATATATATATATATATATATATATATATATATATATATATATATATATATATATATATATATGAAAAAAGGAGAGATAGGTAGTATGTTTGAGGAAAGGAACCTGGATGTTTTGGCTCTTAGTGAAACGAAGCTCAAGGGTAAAGGGGAAGAGTGGTTTGGGAATGTCTTTGGAGTAAAGTCAGGGTTAGTGAGAGGACAAGAGCAAGGGAAGGAGTAGCACTACTCCTGAAACAGGAGTTGTGGGAGTATGTGATAGAATGTAAGCAATAAATTCTCGATTAATATGGATAAAACTGAAAGTTGATGGAGAGAGATGGGTGATTATTGGTGCATATGCACCTGGGCATGAGAAGAAAGATCATGAGAGGCAAGTGTTTTGGGAGCAGCTGAATGAGTGTGTTAGTGGTTTTGATGCACGAGACCGGGTTATAGTGATGGATGATTTGAATGCAAAGGTGAGTAATGTGGCAGTTGAGGGAATAATTGGTATACATGGGGTGTTCAATGTTGTAAATGGAAATGGTGAAGAGCTTGGAGATTTATGTGCCGAAAAAGGACTGGTGATTGGGAATACCTGGTTTAAAAAGCGAGATATACATAAGTATAAGTATGTAAGTAGGAGAGATGGCCAGAGAGCGTTATTGGATTACGTGTTAATTGACAGGCGCGCGAAAGAGAAACTTTTGGATGTTAACGTGCTGAGAGGTGCAACTGGAGGGATGTCTTATCATTATCTTGTGGAGGCTAAGGTGAAGATTTGTATGGGTTTTCAGAAAAGAAGAGTGAATGTTGGGGTGAAGAGGGTGGTGAGAGTAAGTGAACTTGGGAAGGAAACTTGTGTGAGGAAGTACCAGGAAAGACTGAGTACAGAATGGAAAAAGGTGAGAACAATGGAAGTAAGGGGAGTGGGGGAGGAATGGGATGTATTTAGGGAATCAGTGATGGATTGCGCAAAAGATGCTTGTGGCATGAGAAGAGTGGGAGGTGGGTTGATTAGAAAAGGGCAGTGAGTGGTGGGATGAAGAAGTAAGATTATTAGTGAAAGAGAAGAGAGAGGCATTTGGACGATTTTTGCAGGGAAAAAATGCAATTGAGTGGGAGATGTATAAAAGAAAGAGACAGGAGGTCAAGAGAAAGGTGCAAGAGGTGAAAAAGAGGGCAAATGAGATTTTGGGTGAGAGAGTATCATTAAATTTTAGGGAGAATAAAAAGATGTTCTGGAAGGAGGTAAATAAAGTGCGTAAGACAAGGGAGCAAATGGGATCTTCAGTGAAGGGCGCAAATGGGGAGGTGATAACAAGTAGTGGTGATGTGAGAAAGAGATGGAGTGAGTATTTTGAAGGTTTGTTGAATGTGTTTGATGATAGAGTGGCAGATATAGGGTGCTTTGGTCGAGGTGGTGTGCAAAGTGAGAGGGTTAGGGAAAATGATTTGGTAAACAGAGAAGAGGTAGTAAAAGCTTTGCGGAAGATGAAAGCCGGGAAGGCAGCAGGTTTGGATGGTATTGCAGTGGAATTTATTGAAAAAGGGGGTGACTGTATTATTGACTGGTTGGTAAGGTTATTTAATGTATGTATGACTCATGGTGAGGTGCCTGAGGATTGTCGGAATGCGTGCATAGTGCCATTGCAAAGGGGATAAGAGTGAGTGCTCAAATTACAGAGGTATAAGTTTGTTGAGTATTCCTGGTAAATTATATGGGAGGGTATTGATTGAGAGGGTGAAGGCATGTACAGAGCATCAGATTGGGGAAGAGCAGTGTGGTTTCAGAAGTGGTAGAGGATGTGTGGATCAGGTGTTTGCTTTGAAGAATGTATGTGAGAAATACTTAGAAAAGCAAATGGATTTGTATGTAGCATTTATGGATCTGGAGAAGGCATATGATAGAGTTGATAGAGATGCTCTGTGGAAGGTATTAAGAATATATGGTGTGGGAGGCAAGTTGTTAGAAGCAGTGAAAAGTTTTTATCGAGGATGTAAGGCATGTTTACGTGTAGGAAGAGAGGAAAGTGATTGGTTCTCAGTGAATGTAGGTTTGCGGCAGGGGTGTGTGATGTCTTGATGGTTGTTTAATTTGTTTATGGATGGGGTTGTTAGGGAGGTGAATGCAAGAGTTTTGGAAAGAGGGGCAAGTATGAAGTGTGTTGGGGATGAGAGAGCTTGGGAAGTGAGTCAGTTGTTGTTCGCTGATGATACAGCGCTGGTGGCTGATTCATGTGAGAAAGTGCAGAAGCTGGTAACTGAGTTTGGTAAAGTGTGTGAAAGAAGAAAGTTTAGAGTAAATGTGAATAAGAGCAAGGTTATTAGGTACAGTAGGGTTGAGGGTCAAGTCAATTGGGAGGTAAGTTTGAATGGAGAAAAACTGGAGGAAGTAAAGTGTTTTAGATATCTGGGAGTGGATCTGGCAGCGGATGGAACCATGGAAGCGGAAGTGGATCATAGGGTGGGGGAGGGGGCGAAAATCCTGGGAGCCTTGAAGAATGTGTGGAAGTCGAGAACATTATCTCGGAAAGCAAAAATGGGTATGTTTGAAGGAATAGTGGTTCCAACAATGTTGTATGGTTGCGAGGCGTGGGCTATGGATAGAGTTGTGCGCAGGAGGTTGGATGTGCTGGAAATGAGATGTTTGAGGACAATGTGTGGTGTGAGGTGGTTTGATCGAGTAAGTAACGTAAGGGTAAGAGAGATGTGTGGAAATAAAAAGAGCGTGATTGAGAGAGCAGAAGAGGGTGTTTTGAAATTGTTTGGGCACATGGAGAGAATGAGTGAGGAAAGATTGACCAAGAGGATATATGTGTCGGAGGTGGAGGGAACGAGGAGAAGTGGGAGACCAAATTGGAGGTGGAAAGATGGAGTGAAAAAGATTTTGTGTGATTGGGGCTTGAACATGCAGGAGGGTGAAAGGAGGGCAAGGAATAGAGTGAATTGGATCGATGTGGTATACCGGGGTTGACGTGCTGTCAGTGGATTGAATCAGGGCATGTGAAGCGTCTGGGGTGAACCATGGAAAGCTGTGTAGGTATGTATATTTGCGTGTGTGGACGTGTGTTTGTATACATTGTGTATGGGGGTGGGTTGGGCCATTTCTTTCGTCTGTTTCCTTGCGCTACCTCGCAAACGCGGGAGACAGCGTCAAAGAAAAAAAAAAGAATATATATATATATATATATATATATATATATATATATATATATATATATATATATATATATATATATATATATATGAGAAAAGGAGAGATAGGTAGTATGTTTGAGGAAAGGAACCTGGATTTTTGGCTCTTAGTGAAACGAAGCTCAAGGGTTAAGGGGAAGAGTGGTTTGGGAATGTCTTTGGAGTAAAGTCAGGGTTAGTGAGAGGACAAGAGCAAGGGAAGGAGTAGCACTACTCTTGAAACACGAGTTGTGGGAGTATATGATAGAATGTAAGCAATAAATTCTCGATTAATATGGGTAAAACTGAAAGTTGATGGAGAGAGATGGGTGATTATTGGTGCATATGCACCTGGGCATGAGAAGAAAGATCATGAGAGGCAAGTGTTTTGGGAGCAGCTGAATGAGTGCGTTAGTGGTTTTGATGCACGAGACCGGGTTATAGTGATGGATGATTTGAATGCAAAGGTGAGTAATGTGGCAGTTGAGGGAATAATTGGTATACATGGGGTGTTCAATGTTGTAAATGGAAATGGTGAAGAGCTTGTAGATTTATGTGCTGAAAAAGGACTGGTGATTGGGAATACCTGGTTTAAAAAGCGAGATATACATAAGTATAAGTATGTAAGTAGGAGAGATGGCCAGAGAGCGTTATTGGATTACGTGTTAATTGACAGGCGCGCGAAAGAGAAACTTTTGGATGTTAACGTGCTGAGAGGTGCAACTGGAGGGATGTCTTATCATTATCTTGTGGAGGCTAAGGAGAAGATTTGTATGGGTTTTCAGAAAAGAAGAGTGAATGTTGGGGTAAAGAGGGTGGTGAGAGTAAGTGAGCTTGGGAAGGAAACTTTTGTGAGGAAGTACCAGGAAAGACTGAGTACAGAATGGAAAAAGGTGAGAACAATGGAAGTAAGGGGAGTGGGGGAGGAATGGGATGTATTTAGGGAATCAGTGATGGATTGCGCAAAAGATGCTTGTGGCATGAGAAGAGTGGGAGGTGGGTTGATTAGAAAAGGGTAGTGAGTGGTGGGATGAAGAAGTAAGATTATTAGTGAAAGAGAAGAGAGAGGCATTTGGACGATTTTTGCAGGGAAAAAATGCAATTGAGTGGGAGATGTATAAAAGAAAGAGACAGGAGGTCAAGAGAAAGGTGCAAGAGGTGAAAAAGAGGGCAAATGAGATTTTGGGTGAGAGAGTATCATTAAATTTTAGGGAGAATAAAAAGATGTTCTGGAAGGAGGTAAATAAAGTGCGTAAGACAAGGGAGCAAATTGGAACTTCAGTGAAGGGCGCAAATGGGGAGGTGATAACAAGTAGTGGTGATGTGAGAAGGAGATTGAGTGAGTATTTTGAAGGTTTGTTGAATGTGTTTGATGATAGAGTGGCAGATATAGGGTGTTTTGGTCGAGGTGGTGTGCAAAGTGAGAGGGTTAGGGAAAATGATTTGGTAAACAGAGAAGAGGTAGTAAAAGCTTTGCGGAAGATGAAAGCCGGGAAGGCAGCAGGTTTGGATGGTATTGCAGTGGAATTTATTGAAAAAGGGGGTGACTGTATTGTTGACTGGTTGGTAAGGTTATTTAATGTATGTATGACTCATGGTGAGGTGCCTGAGGATTGGCGGAAGGCGTGCATAGTGCCAATGTACAAAGGCAAAGGGAATAAGAGTGAGTGCTCAAATTACAGAGGTATAAGTTTGTTGAGTATGCCTGGTAAATTATATGGGAGGGTATTGATTGAGAGGGTGAAGGCATGTACAGAGCATCAGATTGGGGAAGAGCAGTGTGGTTTCAGAAGTGGTAGAGGATGTGTGGATCAGGTGTTTGCTTTGAAGAATGTATGTGAGAAATACTTAGAAAAGCAAATGGATTTGTATGTAGCATTTATGGATCTGGAGAAGGCATATGATAGAGTTGATAGAGATGCTCTGTGGAAGGTATTAAGAATATATGGTGTGGGAGGCAAGTTGTTAGAAGCAGTGAAAAGTTTTTATCGAAGATGTAAGGCATGTGTACGTGTAGGAAGAGAGGAAAGTGATTGGTTCTCAGTGAATGTAGGTTTGCGTCAGGGGTGTGTGATGTCTTGATGGTTGTTTAATTTGTTTATGGATGGGTTTGTTAGGGAGGTGAATGTAAGAGTTTTGGAAAGAGGGGCAAGTATGAAGTCTGTTGGGGATGAGAGAGCTTGGGAAGTGAGTCAGTTGTTGTTCGCTGATGATACAGCGCTGGTGGCTGATTCATGTGAGAAAGTGCAGAAGCTGGTAACTGAGTTTGGTAAAGTGTGTGAAAGAAGAAAGTTTAGAGTAAATGTGAATAAGAGCAAGGTTATTAGGTACAGTAGGGTTGAGGGTCAAGTCAATTGGGAGGTAAGTTTGAATGGAGAAAAACTGGAGGAAGTAAAGTGTTTTAGATATCTGGGAGTGGATCTGGCAGCGGATGGAACCATGGAAGCGGAAGTGGATCATAGGGTGGGGGAGGGGGCGAAAATCCTGGGAGCCTTGAAGAATGTGTGGAAGTCGAGAACATTATCTCGGAAAGCAAAAATGGGTATGTTTGAAGGAATAGTGGTTCCAACAATGGTGTATGGTTGCGAGGCGTGGGCTATGGATAGAGTTGTGCGCAGGAGGATGGATGTGCTGGAAATGAGATGTTTGAGGACAATGTGTGGTGTGAGGTGGTTTGATCGAGTAAGTAACGTAAGGGTAAGAGAGATGTGTGGAAATAAAAAGAGCGTGGTTGAGAGAGCAGAAGAGGGTGTTTTGAAATTGTTTGGGCACATGGAGAGAATGAGTGAGGAAAGATTGACCAAGAGGATATATGTGTCGGAGGTGGAGGGAACAAGGAGAAGTGGGAGACCAAATTGGAGGTGGAAAGATGGAGTGAAAAAGATTTTGTGTGATCGGGGCCTGAACATGCAGGAGGGTGAAAGGATGGCAAGGAATAGAGTGAATTGGATCGATGTGGTATACCGGGGTTGACGTGCTGTCAGTGGATTGAATCAGGGCATGTGAATCGTCTGGGGTAAACCATGGAAAGCTGTGTAGGTATGTATATTTGCGTGTGTGGACGTGTGTTTGTATACATTGTGTATGGGGGTGGGTTGGGCCATTTCTTTCGTCTGTTTCCTTGCGCTACCTCCCACTCGCGGGAGACAGCGACAAAGTATAAAAAAAAAAAAAAAAAAAATATATATGTATATATATATATATATATATATATATATATATATACGAATATATATATATATATATAGTGAGTATTTTGATTATGTCTGAACATGAACGACCCGCATAAGCTATGGGAAAGTGTACCCTTATTTGACTCCTGCGTAAGTACAGCTCCAAGACGCTGTTTACAAGCATCTGTTGCGTGCAAAATTGAAGGATTTTTCAAAGCTGGGAAATCGAAGGATAGGCGCCTTGATCAAGTGTTGCTTGAGTAAGTTAAACGCATTGTCTTGCGCTGTAGTCCACTGGAATGTAACTCCCTGTTTCAAGAGTGAATTGAGTGGATTTGCGATCTTCGCGAAATTAGCGGTAGATCTTCGATAATATCCTGCTAAACCAAGGAAGGATTTGACCTTGTCTGTTGTGTAAGGTACTGGCCATTCTACAATTGTTTTTACTTTATCTGCATTAGGTTGAATACTGTTTTCATTAACGGTGTGACCTAAGTAATTAATTCTTGTTTGTAGAAAGGAACATTTGGATAACTTGACTTTTAAGTTTGCATCCTTAAGTCGTAGAAATACTCTCTCAAGACTTTTGAAATGAGAAGGAATGTCTGGAGACATGACAATTGTATCATCAAGATAAACCAATACTTCTTTGCCCAACATATGACGAAAAATGTTAGTCATTAACCTTGAGAAGGTGATGGGTGAGGAATGAAGACCGAAGAGCATGCATATGAACTGCCAGTAACCATCTGGCGTGCTGAACGCAGTCAGGGGGCGGGTTTCCTCTGACACGATATTTCAACGTGACCTTGTGGTTGTTTTCTAATCTATGATGGTCTAAAAGTTCCGTCCTTTTTCGGAACGATCAGAAGTGGTGAATTCCATGGTGATCGTGATTCCTCTCTAACTTTATCTTTTAACATGTCCTGAACAAGTTTGTTTGCTGTCTCTGTGAGCGTGTGGCAACCGATAGGCTGGGACGTAAATGGAACGCGTGCCTTTCTCTAAGTTAATAATGCGAACATCCAAATGAGTTGTGCCGAGTAGTTCTCCTGGTTAAGTAAGTCTGTTAACTGGTCAACATGCTTGGTTGATCCTACCTTAGATATCACGTCAGCTGGGGTGATGGTGGGCAGTTGACGTGCACTGTTCAGCCAGAGGTGGGAGGAGTAGGTGGTGGAGGGTTAGTGGAATCTCACACTAGACGCATGTTAAACTCATGCAAGTCCTCGTCTTGAATTCCGGACTTCAAAACGGTGAATTTCACCAGCTTACTACCTCTGCGGAGACGGTCAGGAGTGGGTCACGTATTGGCAATGTATATGGCGACCTCTCCATCTGTGGTTTCATGAATAGAGGCATCCATCGATAGTCCTTTGACAGTTAGTGATGAATGTTCAGCAACTACTCTTAGTGCGAGATCACCTTCGCTATGTCTGAGTCCATGATCATTCATCCATGTTCGAGAAAGCGAGAGTGGAACCTTCGTTAACGTGTCACCATGCAAAGTCATGTTTGTTTTCAGTTTACCAGGGCAATGATGATGAGTGGAAGAGTAGAAAGGATGTGTATTGTCTGCCGTGAAGCAGAGCCCACGTGGGAGCAGACGTATTAATGACTAAGTGAGCGAGAACTCTTCTCCGACAATGGCAGGAACGAATTATCAACACAACATTTCATGATAGATAGGACAGATCTTATGTTGTGCCACACATAGAATGGCGTCCTAGTAACAAGTTAGCAGGAAAAGTTACACCACGAACAGTGTAAGGGGTTATGGTAATGACCGAGTCGCCTGTGCCAATGTTCACTTCAATAGTGCCTCTCACATCGAAACTTTCATTTGAGATACTTTGAAGGGATGGGTAAAAGTCCGAGCATTGAACAAGTTGAGTGCGCCCCATTAATGATGGAATAAAATTATAATGAATGACATCTGCTTCTGCGCTGCCGTCTAGAAAGATTGTGATTGGCTTATCCTGGAAAGAACCCACTAAATCAGAACTTGTAACGTGAGAAGATGCCAGAGAACGAAAATGTCTTAGAGTTCCTTATGTGACAGAGTCCTGTCATTAGACGGAGATTGTCATTGTTGATAATAAGACGATGAACCTGTGTTAGATGACGTCTGTGTAGCTAATGCTCGGCTGAAGTGTGTCTAGCGTTGCTATGATATGAACACATGTCTGGTGGTGTTGTGGGGCGCGAACGGGTGCAGGTCAGCCTGGTGTCTGACTGGGGGAAATTATGACACGGTCGGCAGAATGGTAGCGACCGAGGCTGTGTTGCTGTGGGTCGTTGACTGCGTTTCTTCTGGTCAAGACTCACGTGAGGACGAGCTCGTTATGTATGGACACAAATAGGCCTTGTGTTGGCCACAACGGAAGCACGTAACTGAATGTGAATTTGTTATTAATGATTCGATTTCTTTGACCGCGAGATAAATTAGTGTGTTGACTATGAGGATATCTCGCCACACTTTGGTAAGCCGACACCATCCTCAGTGTCTTGGTGTTGGCATAACACCTTTGGAGTGTAATCCAACACTTGTTACTGAGCCTCAATGACGGGTCGATAGTGTCATTAAGTAACCGTCGTCTTACGTCTGGAGGCAGGTCTTGCAGGAGGAAGGTGATGTGTCATAATGGCATGAATGTTTGCACATGAGTTTCAGGATTCATCATGGCTGACATCCAGGGTCAGGACTCATAATCCTGCCTAACTAATCTCATTCTTCCATGTAAGGTACTCCAGTGATCAGGGACTGACGTATCATCCAAGTATGTTGTGTTAAGAGCACGTAAAAGGACGTGTAGTTAACTATCTGAGAATGATTCCACACAACCTAATCTAAACAATGTTTTAGATTTATCCCAAGATGTACAGCTCTGAAGGTCATCTGAGTCATAGGCAACCTTAGCATAATTCTTAGGCTGGTTAAAATCAATGAGGTTTTAGCGCTCTGTCTCCTGATTCACCATTATCCTTGACAATGTCCTCCAAATTTTTAATCCACCGATCAAAATATTGCAAGTTTACCATCAAATAACTCGTGTGGTTTCCTGGCGGATTTTAGTGAAAAAATAGTTTTTGTGAAGGAATCGATTGTCCAGAGTTCCAGTGGTGCGGAGGGGGAGGTGGCTGGGTGAGGCAACATGTGAGAGGGTTTCTGTAGGTCATCTGTGTCACCAACACACTCTGTCAATATTATGTGACGTCACTATTTTAGAAGGCTGGTCCCGCATATAACAAGAGATTCTCAGTCAATTTCTAAGTTCATATGAACCTTTACGTTGTCATATGAAGCCTTGTCGGAAACGTATTAAAGAAAAGTTAAAGGAGGCACATAATAACCAAAAAACTTGGGTAATTCCACATGTCTGTGTAACTCCACATGTCTAGGTATCTCCACATGTGTATGTCTGGGTAACTCCGCATGTCTGTGTAACAAAACGTGTCTGGGTAACACCGCCTGTGCACATCTAGGTAACTCTACATGTCCATATAACCCTACATGTCTGGGTAACACCGCCTGTGCACATCTAGGTAACTCCACATGTCATATAACCCTACATGTCTGGGTAACTCCACCTGTGCACATCTAGGTAACACCAAATGTCCATATAACCCTACATGTCTGGGTAACTCCACCTGTGCACATCTAGGTAACACCAAATGTCCATATAACCCTACATGTCTGGGTAACTCCACCTGTGCACATCTAGGTAACTCCACATGTCATATAACCCTACATATCTGGATAACTCCACTTGTGCACATCTAGGTAACACCATATGTCAAAATAACCCTACATGTCTGGGAAACTCCACCTGCTCACATCTAGGTAACTCCACATGTCCATATAACCCTACATGTCTGGGTAACTCCACCTGTGCACATCTAGGTAACTCTACATCTCTATATAGCCCTCCATGTCTGGCTAACTAGACATGTGTATATATGGGTAACCCCACATGTCTGTATAACCCATCCACTGTCTGGGTAACGTCACATGTCTGGATGGCTCCATATGTCACCTACAGAATGAAGTTTATTTTCTTCAATTATTGTCTGGCTGGTGTGGCAAAGTAAACAGTAAATACAAAGATAAACTTGAGAAAACTGTCAGGAAAGCTGGGAAATTGTTTGCAAACACTAAAACATTAGATAACTGAAGCAGGTGAAGATCATGCAACCCATCATCATCTACATCAACACTGTGTAATGAAGGAGGTGGAGAAAATCAAGCAACCCATCATCATCTACATCAACACTGTAATAAAGCAAGTGGAGAAGATCATGCAACACATCATCGTCTACATCAACAATGTGTAATGAAACAGGTGGAAAAGGTCATGCAATCGATCATCACCTACACCAACATTGTGTATTGAAGCAGGTGGAGAAGATCATGCAACTCATCATCATCTACATCAACACTGTGTAATGAAGCAGGTGAAGATCATGCAACACATCATCAACTACACCAACAATGTGTAATGAAGCAGGTGGAGAAGATAATGCAATCCATCATCATCTACATCAACACTGTGTAATGAAGCAGGAGAAGATCATGCAACCCATCATCATCCAGATCAACACTGTGTAATGAAGCAGGTGGAGAAGATCACGCAACCCATCATCCTCTACATCAACACTGTATAATGAAGCAGGTGAAGATCATGCAACCTATAATCATATACATGAACATTGTGTAATGAAGCAGGTGGAGAAGATCATGCAACCATCATCATCTACATCAACACTGTGTAATGAAGCAGGTGGAGAAGATCATACAACCCGTCATCATCTACACCAACACTGTGTAAGGAAGCAGGTGGAGAAGATCATGCAAGCCATCATCTTCTACATCAACACAGTGGAATAAAGCAGGTGAAGCTCATGCAACCCATCATCTTCTACATCAAAACTGTTTACTGAAGCAGGTGGAGAAGATCATGCAGCTCATCATCTACATCAACACTGTGTAATGAAGTAGGTGAAGATCATGCAACCCATCATCATCTACATCAATACTGTGTAATGAAGTAGGTGAAGATCATGCAACCCATCATCATCTACACCAACACTGTGTAATGAAGCAGGCGGAGAAGATCATGTAACCCAGCATAATCTACATCAACATTGTGTAATGAAGAAGATGGAGAAGATTATGCCACACATCATCACCTACATCAACACTGTGTAATGAAGCAGGTGGAGAAGATCGTACAACTCATCATCATCTATATCAACACTGTGTAATGAAGCAGGTGAAGATCATGGAACCTATCATCATCTACACCAACACTGTGTAATGAAGCAGGCGGAGAAGATCATGCAACGCATCATCATCTACATCAACAATGTGTAACGAAGCAGGTGGAGAAGATCACGCAACCCATAATCTTCTACATCAACACTGTGTAATGACGCAGGTGAAGATCATGCAACCCATCATCATCTACACCAACACTGTGTAATGAAGCAGAAGATCATGCAACCCATCATCATCTACACCAACACTGTGTAATGAAGCAGAAGATCATGCAACCCATCATCATCTACACCAACACTGTGTAATGAAGCAGAAGATCATGCAACCCATCATCATCTACATCAACACTGTGTAATGAAGCAGGTGGAGAAGATCATGCAACGCATCATCATCTATATCAACACTGTGTAATGAAGCAGGTAGACATCATGCAACCCATCATCATCTATATCAACACTGTGTAATGAAGCAGGTGGAAAAGATCATGCAACCCATCATCATCTACACCAACACTCTGTAATGAAGCAGGTGGAGAAGATCATGCAACCCAGCACCATCTACATCAACACTGTGTAATGAAACAGATGGAGAAGATCCTGCAACCCATCATCATCTATATCAACACTGTGTAATGAAGCCGGTGAAGATCATGCAACCCCTCATCATCTACATCAACTCTGTGAATTGAAGCAGGTATAGAATATCAAGCAACCCATCATCAAAAAGATCAACACTGTGTAATGAGGCAAGTGAAGAAGATCATGCAACCCATCACCATCTACACAAAAACTGCGCAATGAAGCAGGTGGAGAAGATCATGCAACGCATCATCATCTACATCAACACTGTGTAATGAAGCAGGTGGAGAAGATCATGCAACCCAGCATCGTCTACATCAACACTGTGTAATGAAGGAGGTGGAAAAGGTCATGCAACCCATCATCATCTACACCAACACTGTGTAATGAAGCAGGAGAAGATCATGCAACCCATCATCATCCAGATCAACACTATGTAATGAAGGAAGTGGAGAAGATCATGCAACCCAGCATCGTCTACATCAACACTGTGTAATGACGCAGGAGAAGATCATGCAACCCATCATCATCCAGATCAACGCTATGTAATGAAGCAGGTGGAGAACATCATGCAACCCATCATCATATACACCAAGACTGTGTAATGAAGCAGAAGATCATGCAACCCATCATCATCCAGATCAACACTATGTAATGAAGCAGGTGGAAAAGATCACGCAACCCATCATCTTCTACATCAACACTCTGTAATGAAGCCGGTCAAGATCATGCAACCTATAATCATCTACATGAACACTGTGTAATGACGTAGGTGGAGAATATCATGGAACGCATCATCATCTACATCAACACTGTGTAATGGAGCAGGTAGAGAAGATCATGGAACCCAGCATCATCTATACCAACACTGTGTAATGAAGCAAGTGGAAAAGATCATGCAACCCATCATCATCTTCACCAACACAGTGTAATGAAGCAGGTGGAAAAGATCATGCAACTCATCATCATCTACACCAACACTGTGTAATGAAGCAGGCGGAGAAGATCATGTAACCCAGCATAATCTACATCAACATTGTGTAATGAAGAAGATGGAGAAGATTATGCCACACATCATCACCTACATCAACACTGTGTAATGAAGCAGGTGGAGAAGATCATACAACTCATCATCATCTATATCAACACTGTGTAATGAAGCAGGTGAAGATCATGGAACCTATCATCATCTACACCAACACTGTGTAATGAAGCAGGCGGAGAAGATCATGCAACGCATCATCATCTACATCAACATTGTGTATTGAAGCAGGTGCAAAAGATCATGCAACCTATAATCATCTACATAAATACTGTATAATGAAGCAGGTGAATATCATGCAACACGTCATCATCTACATCAACACTGTGTAATGAAGAAGGTGGAGAAGATCATGCAACCCATCACCATCTACATCAACACTGTGTAATGAAGCAATTGAAGATCATGCAACCCGTCATCATCTACATCAACACCCTGTAATGAAGCAGGTGGAGAAGATCATGCGAGCCATTATGACCTGCAAGAAAACTTTGCAATAAAGCAGGTGAAAATCATGGATCCCGTCATCATCTACATCAACACTGTGTGATGAAGAAGGTGGAGGCGATCATGCAACCCAGCATCGTCTACACTAACACTGCGTAATGATGCAGGTGGAGAAGATCATGCAACCCATCATCATCTGCATCAACACTGCGTAATGAAGCAGGTGGAGAAGATCATGTAACCCATCATCATATCCATCAACAATGTGTAATGAAGCAAGCAAAGATCATACAACCCAACATCATCTACATCAACACTGCGTAATGAAGCAGGTGGAGAAGATCATGTAACCTATCATCATATCCATCAACAATGTGTAATGAAGCAAGCAAAGATCATACAACCCATCATCATCTACATCAACACTGTGTAATGAAGCAGGTGGGGAAGATCATGCAACCCATCGTCATCTACATCAACACTGTGTAATGAAGTAGGCGGAGAAGATCATGCAACCAATCATCATCTACATCAACACCGTGTAATGAAGCAGGTAAAGATCATGCAACCCAACATCATCTACGTCAACGCTGTATAATGAAGTAGGTGGAGATCATGCAACCCAACATCATCTACGTCAACGCTGTATAATGAAGTAGGTGGGGAAGATCATGCGAGCCATTATGATCTTCAAGAAAACTGTGTAATGAAGTTGGTGAAAATCATGGAACCCGTCATCATCTACATCAACACTGTGTAATGAAGCAGTTCGAGAAAATCATGCACCCCATTATCATCTACATCAACACTTTGTAATGAAGCTAGTAGAGAAGATTATGCAACCCAGCATCATCTACACAATTACTGCGTAACGAAGCAGGTGTAGAAGATCATGCAACCCATCATCATCTGAATGAACACTGTGTAATGAAGCAGGTGGAGAGGGTCATGCAACCCATCATCATCTACATCAACACTGTGTAATGAAGTAGGCGGAGAAGATCATGCAACCAATCATTTTATACATCAACACTGTGGAATGAAGCAGGTGGGGATCATGCAACCCATTATCATCTACATCAACGCTGTATAATGAAGCAGTTGGAGAAGATCATGCAACCCATTATCATCTACATCAACACTGTGTAATGAAGCAGGTAGAGAAAATAATGCAACCCAGCATCATCTACACCATCACTGCGTAATGAAGCAGGTGCAGATCATGCAACCCATCATCATCTAAATCAACACTGCGTAATGATGCAGGTGGAGAAGATCATGGAACCCATCATCATCTCCATCAACACTCTGTAATGAAGCAGGTGGAGAAGGTCATGCAACCCATCATCATCTACATCAACACTGTGTAATGAAGCAGGTGGAGAAGATCATGCAACCCATCATCATCTACATAAACACTGTGTAATGAAGCAGGTCTAGAACATCATGGAACCCGTCATCATCTACATCAACACTGTGTAATGAAGCAGGAGGAGATCATGCAACCCATCATCTTCTACACCAACTCTGTGTAATGAAGTAGGTGGAGAAGATCATTAAACCCATCATCATCTACATCAACTCTGTGTGATGAAGCAGGTGAAGATCATGCAACCCGTCATCATCTACATCAACACTGTGTAATGAAGCAGGTGCAGAAGATCATGCAACCCAGCATCATCTACAACAACACTGCGTAATGAAGCAGGTGCAGAAGATCATGCAACCCATCATCATCTACATCAATACTGCGTAATGAAAGAAGGTGGAGAAGAATATGCAACCCATCATGATCTCCATCAACACTCTGTAATGAAGCAGATGGAGAAGGTCACGCAACCCATCATCATCTACATCAACAATGTGCAATGAAGCAGGTGGAGAAGATCATGCAACCCATCATCATCAACATCAACACTGTGTAATGTAGCAGGTGGGGAATAATGAAGTAGGTATTGAAGATCATTGAACCCGTCGTCATCTACATCAACACTGTGTAATGAAGGAGGTGGAGAAGATTATGCAACCCATCATCATCTACATCAACATTCTTTAATGAAGAGAGAGAGAGAGAGAGAGAGAGAGAGAGAGAGAGAGAGAGAGAGAGAGAGAGAGAGAGAGAGAGAGAGAGAGAGAGAGAGAGAGAGAGAGAGAGAGAGAGAGAGAGAGAGAGAGAGAGAGAGAGAGAGAGAGAGAGAGAGAGAGAGATTGGAATACAAGAAATACCATGAGAGATTGGAACATGAGAACCATTTTTAGAGATTGGAACATGAAAACCAGCATGAGATATTTTAGCATGGGAATCACCGTGAGAAACTGGAATGTGAGAATAACCATCAGAGAATGGAACATGAGAATCAGCATGACAGACTGGAACCTAAGAACCACCAAGAGGTCAGAACTGAGAACCACTATGAGAGATTGGAACATAGTTCTACCATGAGAGGTTGGAACACGACATTGGAACATGAAAATCATCATGAGACCATGGAATATGAGAACCACAGTGAGTGGTCAGAACATAAGAGTCACTATGAGAGACTGGAACATTAGAACTACCATGAGATATTGGAGCACGAGTACCACCAAAAGATACTGGAACATAAGAGCCACCATGAGAGATTGGAACCTGAGAACCACAATGAGAGATTGGGTAATTAGAACTACCATGGGAGATTGAAACTTTAGAACCACCATGTGAGACTATAACATGAAGACCATCATGAGAGATTGGAATATGAAATTCACCATGAGGGATTGGAGCAGGAGACCCACCATGAAAGATTGGAAAATAACAACCACCATGAGAGTTTGTAACATGAGAAGCACGGAGAGAGACTGGAACATTAGAAACACAATTAGAGATAGAAACATAAGGACCACCATGAGAGACAGAAACATGAGAACTACCATGACAGTTTTGGAACATAAGAACTATGAGAGATCAGAACATGAGAATCACTATGAGAAATTGGAAAATTAGAACTACCATGAGAGATTGGAATATGAAAACCATTATGAGACCCTGGAATATGAAAACCACCATAACATGTTGGAACATGAGAAGAACCATGAGAGATTGGGACGTTAGAACCATCACGAAAGATTGAAACGTGCATCACCAAGAGAAATTGGAACATGAGAAATACCATAAGAGATTGGAGACTAAGAACTATCATGAGAGATTGGAATATGAGAACAATCATGAGAGACTGGAACATGAGAACCACCATGAGAAATTGGTAGATGAGGAGCACCAAGAGATTGGAAGATAAGAACCACCTTGAGAGATTGTAACATGAGAATCACCGTAAGAGATTGGAACATGAGATTTACCATTAGAGACTGGAACATGAGAACCGACATGAGAGACTGGAACCTAAAAAACCACAATGAGAGATTAGAATACGAGAGCACCATGAGAGATTGGAACATAAGATCCACCATGAGAGATTGGAACATGAAAATCTCCTTGAGAAATAGGAACATGTAAACCACCACGAGAGATTGGATGAAAGATGTAGCTCGAGTGGTTGAAACATGAGAACTACCATGAGAAACTGGAACATGAGATTCACCATAAGACATTGGAAATTGAGAACCACAATTAGGGATTGGGACATAAGAACCATCATGAGAGATCAGAAGATGAGAACCGCCATGAGAGATAAGAACATGGCAACCACCATGAGATATTCGAACAAAAGAACCATCGTGAGATATATGAACATGAAAATCATCTTGAGACATTCAAACATGAGAATCACTTTGAGAGATTAGAACATTAGAACCATTAACAGAAATTGGAACATGAGAACCATCACGAGAAATTGGATCATAAAGACCACCGTGAGATATTAGAACATGAGAGATTGTGTCATAAGATCCACTTTGAGAGATTTGAACATGACAGTCATGATGAGAGATTGGAATATGAGAGCCACCTTGAGAGATTGGAACATTAGAACTACCGTGAGAGATTGGAAAATGGAAACCGCCATGAGAGATTGGAACATGAGAACAACCATGAGAGATTGGAATATTAGAACCACCATAATACGATAAAACATGAGTACCATCATGAGAGATTGGAAGATGAGAACCACCGAGAGATATTGAACATAAGAAATACCATGAGAAATTGGAACGTGGGAACCACCATGAGAGACTGGGAGATGAGAACCACCTATAGAGATTTGAACAAGATGATCATCATGAGAGATTGGAACACGAAAACCACCGTGAAAGATTGGAACATGAAAACCACCATATGAGACTCGAACCTGGGAACCCCTATGAGAGGTCAGAACATGAGAACCACTATGAGAGATTGGAACATTGGAATTACCATGAGAAAATAGATCATGAGAAGCAACGTAAGACCCTGAACTTATGAGAACCACCATAAGAGATTAGAACATGAGAACAACCATTAGAGATTGGAACATGAGAAGCAAAATAGGAAATTGGAACATAAGAACCATCGTGAGAGACTGGAAATTGAGAACCACCATAAGAAAGAAGAGAGACTGGAACATAAGAACCATCTTGAGTGATTATAACATGGAAAACGCTGTGAGAGATTGGAACTTGAGAACCACCATGAGAGACTGGAATCTAAGAACCACCATGAGATATTAGAATATGAGAATATCATGAAGATTGTAATATAAGAACCACTTTGACATGCTTGAATATGATCATCATCAAGAGAGATTGGAACATAAGAATCACCATGTGAGATTAAAACATGGGAACTACCAAGAAAAATTTGAAGAAAAGAAACACTATGAGTGGTTGAAATATGAAAGCTACCTTGAGGGATTGGAACATGAGAACCACCATGAAAGATCGAAGGATGAAAACCACGATGAGATATTGGAACATGAGAACCACCATGAGATATTGGAACATGAGAACCACATTGAGAGATTGGAACATGAGAACCATCATGAGAGACTGGAACAAGAGAACCATTATGTGACCTTGGAATATGAGACCCACCATGAGAAATTGGAACATGAGACAACCATGAGAGACTGGAAAATTAGAACGACCGTGAGAGATTGACACATGAGCACCACCATAAGAGATTGGAACATGAGAGCAACCGAGAGGAATTGGAACATGAGAACCACCGTAAGCGATTGGAACATAATAACCACTATGAGATATTGGTACATAAGAAACATTATGAGAGACTGCGGCATGTGAACCTTCATGAGAAATTATAGATAAGAACCACAAAGAGAGAATGGAAAATGAAAATCACCTTGAGAGATTGTAACATGAGAAACACAGTCAGAGATTGTGACATGTGAACCACCATTAGGGACTGGAACATGAGACCCAATATGAGAGAATGGAACATAAAAACCACCACGAGAGATTAGAATGTGAGAACACCATGAGATATTAGAGCATGAAAACCATCATGAAAAATGGGAAAATGTAAAACACCATGAGAGATTGGAAGAAACGATGCACCATGAGTGGTTAAAATATGAGAACTACCATGAGAGATTGGAACATGAGAACCATCATAAGACATTGGAAAAAGAGAGAACAACCATGAATGAATGGAACATATGAACCACCATGAAAGATTGTAACATGAGAACCTCCATGAGAGACTAGAACAAAAGAACCACCATGAATGATGGGAAAATAAGAACTACCACGAGAGATCGGAACATGATAACCAGAATGAGAAATTGTAACATAAGAATCACCTTGAGAGGTTGGGACATGAGAACCTCAATGAGAGATTGGAAAATGAGAGCCACCGTGAGAGAATGGAACATTAGAACTATCAGGAGAGTTTGGAGCATGAGAACTACCATAAGAGATCAGAAAATTAGAATCACCATGAGAGATCGGAACATTAGAACAACTATGAGAGGCTGTAACATAAGAACCACCGTGAGAAATTGGGACATAAGAACTACCATGAGAGGTTGGAACATGAGAACTACCATGAGAGATTTAAACATTAGAACCACAATAAGAGACTGGAACATAAGAGCCACCATGAGAGATTGAAACATGAAAATCACCATGAACATTCAAAGATCTCAGACTTAACAGACTAACAGATGAAACCATTTATAATAATCTCCTCTTGCCAGGATATTAAGGGTATTAAGAGCAACCGATGTACCAGGTTTCAAGAGTAAAGCTCCAGGTCTCAAGAGTAAAATTTCAGGTTTCGAGTAAATGTACAAGGTCTCAAGAGCATTGTACCAGGTCTCAAGATCAATGCAGAAGGTCTAAAGATCAATGTAACAAGTCTCAAGATCAATGTTCCAGGCCTCAAGATCAATATACCAGGTCCAAGTTTCATGCGTAAAGTTCGAGGTCTCAGTATCAATGCTCCAAGTTTCAAGCGTAATGGTCGAGGTCTCAAGATCAATGTACTAGGTCTCAAGATCAATATTCCATGTCTCAAGATCAATGTTGCAGGTCAAAAGCGTAATGTTCGAGGTCTCAAGATCAATATCCCAGGTATCAAGATCAATGTACCAGGTCTCAAGATCAATGTTACAAGTCTGAGCAGTAATGTTCGAGGTCTCAAGATCAATGCTCGAGGTCTCAAGATCAATGTTCCAGGTCTCAAGAGTTAAGTTCGAGGTCTCAAAGTCAAAATTTCAGGTCCGAAGAGCTATGTGCCATGTCTGAAGAGGAACGCATCAGGTCTTGAGTTTCAGTTTTCAAGAGTAATATACAATGTCTCCAGAAGAGTATACCAGGTCTCAGGAACAATGTTTCAGGTTTCAAGAGAAATGTTCTAGATCTCAAGTTCGATGTTCCAGGTCTCAAGAGCAATGATCCAGGTCTCATGAGTTATGAAGTGTGTCTTAAGACCGATGCTTTTGGTCTCAAGACAATGTTACAGGTCTCAAGGACAATGTACCAGGTCACACAACAATGTTCCAGGTCTCAAGAGGAATGTGCTGGGTCTTAATAGCAATGTACCGGGTATCAAAAGCAGCATCCCAGGTCTCAATGGCAATGCAAAAGGTTTTAAAGCAGTATCTCAAGTCTTAAGAGCAACGCAATAGGTATGAAGAACAGCATACTAGGTCTTAAGAGCAATGTACCAGGTTTCAAGAGCAGTGTCCCTGGTCTTAAGAGCAAAGTACCGGGTTTCAAGAGCAATGCACCAGGTCTTATGAGCAGTATCTCAGGTCTTAAGATCAACGCAGTATCATAGATGTTAGGAGCAATGTACCATGTTACAAGAGCAGTACCACAGGTCTAAAGAGCAATGTACCAGGTTTCAAGAGCAGTATTCTAGGTCTGAAGAGCAATGTTCTAGGTTTCAAGAGCAGTATCCTAATTCTCAAGAGTAATGTGCCAGGTTTTAAGAGCAGTATCTCAGGTCTCAAAAGCAATGTAATAGATTTCAAAAGCAGTATCTCAAGGTCTTACGAGCAATGTGCCAGGTATCTAGAGCGCTATCCCTGGTACCAAGAGCAAAGTACCAGGTTTCAAGAGCATTATCCAGGTCTTAAGAGCAATGTATTAGGTTCAAGAGCAGTATTCTAAGTTCTTTAGAGCAATGTTCCAGGTTTCAAGCGCAGTATATCAGGTCTCAAGAGCAATACACCAGGTTTTAAGAGCAGTATCTCAGATATTAAGATCAACGTTACAGGTTTCAAGCACTGTATCCCAAGGTCTCAAAAGCAACGTTCCAGGTTTCTAGAGCATTATCCCAGGTCTCAAGAGCAAAGTACCAAGTTTCAAGAGCAGTAACTCAGGTCTCAAGAGCGATGTACCAGGTTTCAAGAGCAGTGTCTCAGGTCGGAAGCTCAATGTGCCAGATTTCAAGAGCATTATCACAGGTCTTAAGAGCAATGTACTAGGTTTCAAGAGCAGTATCCCCAAGGTCCTAAGAGCAAGGTATCAGGTTTTTAGAGCACTATCCCAGGTCTCAAGAGCAAAGTACCAGGTTTCAAGAGCAGCATCCCAGGTCTCAAGAGCAATGTACCAGATTTCAAGAGCATTATCACAAGTCTTCAGAGCAATGTACTAGGTTTTAAGAGCAGTATCCCAAGGTCCTAAATGCAAGATATCAGGTTCCTAGAGACTATCCCAGGTCTCAAGAGCAAAGTACCAGGGTTCAAAAGCAGCATCCCAGGTCTCAAGAGCAATGTACCAGGTTTCAAGAGCAGTATCTCAGGTCGTAAGGACAATATACCAGATTTGAAGAGCATTATCCCAGGTCTTAAGAGCAATGTACCTAAGAGCAGTATCTCAGGTCTGAAGATCAATGTATCAGGTTTCAAGAGCAGTATCTCAGGTCGCAAGAGCAATGGACCAGGTTTCAAGAGCGGTATCCCAGGTCTCAATAGCAATGTAAAAGGATTTAAAGCAGTTTCTCAGGTCTTAAGAGTGACGTAACAGGTTAGAAGAGCAGTATACTAGGTTTTAAGGGTAATGTACCAGGTTTCAAGAGCAGTATTCCAGGTTTTGATAGCAATGTACTAGGTTTCAAGAGCATTATCCCAGGTCTTAAGAGCAATGTACCTATGAGCAGTATCTCAGGTCTTAAGAGCAATGTACCTAAGAGCAGTATCTCAGGTTTTAAGATCAACGTAAGAGGTTTCAAGAGCAGCATCTCAGGTCGCAGGAGCAATGTGCCAGCTTTCAAGAGCATTATTACAGGTTTTAAGAGCAGTGTACTAGGTTTCAAGAGCAACATCCAAGGTCTTTAGAGCATTACATCAGGTTTCAGAAGCAGTATCCCAGGTCTCAAGAGCAATGTATCAGGTTTTAAGAGCAGTAACTTAGGTCTCAAGATGAACGTGACATGTTTCAAGAGCAGTATACCAGTTCTCAAAAGCAATATGACAGGTTTCAAGAACAGTATCCCGGGTCTCAAGAGCAACGTGCAAGGTTTCAAGTGCCGTATCTCAGGTCTCAAGAGCAATGTACCAGGTTTCAAGAGCATTATCTCAGGTCTTAAGAACAATGCACAGGGTTTCAAAAACACTATCTCAAGTTCTTCAGAGCAATGTACCAGGTTTCTAGAGCACCATCATAGGTCGCAAGAGCAATGTACCATGTTTCAAGAGAAGTATCTCAGGTCGCAAGAGCAGTGTACTAGTTTCAAGAGCATTTTCAAAGGTCTTAAGATCAGTGTACTGGTCAAGCGCAGCATCCCAAGGTCTTTAGATCATTGCACCAAGTTTCAAGAGCAGTATTCCAGGTCTCAAGAGGAATGTACCTACGAGCAGTATCTCTGGTCTTAAGATCAACGTAACAGTTTTCAAAAGCACTATCCCAGGTTTTAAGAGCAATGCACTAGGTTTCAAGAGCAGTATTCCATATCTCAAAAGCATTCAAAAACAGTATCTCAGGTCTGAAGACCAATGTACCATGTTTCAAGAGCATTATCCAGTGTCTTAAAAACAATGTCCTAGGTTTCAAGAGTAGTATCCTAGGGTCTCAACAGCAATTACCAGGTTTCTAGAGCACTATTCCAGGTCTCAAGAACAATGTACCAAGTTTCAAGAGCAGTATTCTAGATCTCAAGGGAAAAGTACCAGGTTTCAAGAGCAGTATTCCAGGTCGTAAGAGCAATATACCATGTTTCAAGAGCACTATCCCAGGTCTTAATAGCAAAGTACCTTGTTTCAAGAGTAGTACCCTAGGTCTTAAAAGCAATTTACCATGTTTCAACAGCAGTATCCCAGGTCTAAAGATCATTGTACTAGGATTGAAGAGCAGTACCTCAGGTTTCAAGAGCAATGTACTAGGTTTCTAGAGCACTACCTAGGTCTCAAGAGCAATGTTCTAAGTTTCAAGAGTAGTATCCTAGGTCTCAAGACCAATGTACTAAGTTTCAAGAGCGGTATCCTAGGTCTTAAGGGCAATGTACCAGGTTTCAAGAACAGTATCCCAGGTCTCAAGAGCAATGTACTATGTTTCATGAGCAGTACCCCAGGTCTAAAGAGAATGTACCAGGTTTCAAGAGCAGTATCCCAGGTCAAGTACCAGGAGTAAACGCATCTGAACAAGGAAGTACTCAAGTCTACAAGAACATTTAGCAATATATCATAACGACAATAAATCAAAACCTTACGAGACTGTTAGATCACAAGATTCTTCATCGTACTACCAGGAAACATTGGAAACACATGAACCAAGTACAGAAACACTAAAGACAAGCAAAGATAGTCCGATAAAGACAGTGCCACAGAAACCCATGATTGGCAGAGTCGGAATGTGTGTGGTAGCTGGAAGAAGGTAGGTAGGTAGTCGTAAGTAGGTAGTCGTAAGTGGTATAGAAAAGCTCCTATGATTGGTACTTACCACATAACTAGTCATCATGTCGATACTATATAGATATTGAAACACTATAATCATTCTTCTCTCTCTCTCTCTCTCTCTCTCTCTCTCTCTCTCTCTCTCTCTCTCTCTCTCTCTCTCTCTCTCTCTCGTGTATAATATTTAACCTTCGATATCATGTTAACCTTGTAAATGCCTCTTTGTTTTTGTTTTATCCGGTCTAGATAGAGAGCCAGTCATCGTGTCTCAATGTCAAATTCTGCAAAAAAAAAAGGAAAAAAAAAAGATTATGAACAAGAACTGCGACGCGACGCAATATTGTGTGTAATAAAAAGAAGACAGGAAACCTGGGAATGTCAGGCTGGATTATTTATACGCCAGACTAGCTCCAGGTTCACGTATAAACTGGGCGGAGACGGGATATTGAGAGGCAATCCGAGGCGATCCACCCAAATCCGTGCTAGATGAACGCCATCACACCCCGCCACTGAATGACATTCAGAAATGGGGTCAGGATCCTCTACTTCCCCTCCATAACAAACGCCATCCTGCAGCTCTGCCCACCGCATATTCAAACGATCATGTCACTGCCAGAGTAAGCTTCCGATCGTTGCAGTGACGCCCCTGCATAACAGTAGAATGAATCGAACAGCGGCAGCAGCCCAAGATAATTGCCCCAGGCGGATTTACAGCGGTTGATCCCGACATAGAAAACGGACGGGTGTAGAGAGCTACCAGAGGTATTCCCCCTCATCCCCAGCACAAACGACGGGGAAAGTTGTGTTGACCGATGATGCTTTGTGCTTCAAGATATGAATATTCGCCAGGAATATTCCATAGACAATTGTCAGTCGCTGTAAATAACAAAGATCCAGTAATTGGACTCGTTCGTATGAGACGAGACAAGGACAATAAGAGTGACCTTGTATGGTTCAGGGTCCCATCAATGTTTCTACGCGTGAGAGAACCTCTTGCTCCTGCGCCGCCCTTATTGTCGACATGGTTATGTTGTTGATGTTATTACCTCGGGATTCAAGAGATTCTCAAGGACACTCCAGGTGCCCCACACCCTCCTACGCCATGTGAACCGTGAGCTGGTCCACCATGTTATTGGCGCAGCTCACATACCGCCCGTCCAATTCCATCAAAACAACTGGGAGGTGTCGAGTGTGTCAGCGTCAAGTGCGAGGCTCAACTGTGAGCATCAAGTGTGAGCATCAAATGTGGGCGTCAAGTGTGAACGTCAAGTGTGAGCATCAAGTGTGAGCATCAAATGTGGGCGTCAAGTCTGAACGTCATGTGTGAGCATCAAGTGTGAAAGTCAAGTGTGAGCATCAAGTGTGAGCATCTCGTGTGGGCGTCAAGTATGAACGTCATGTGTGAGCATCAAGTGTGAGCGTCAAGTGTGAACGTCAAGTGTAAGTATAAACTGTGATCGTCAAGTGTAAACGTCAAATGTGAACGTAAAATGTGAACGTTAAGTGTGAACGTTAAGTGTGAGCGTTAAATATGAAAATCAAGTGTGAACATCAAATACCTGCAAGTGGCGGGTGTAAGGGGAGCTTGCCCTATTGCTCTGGTTGTGCATCTTCACATGAAGATATAGTGGGCATTTCTGGACACACTGGGTGATGGGTGTTCCAGGACACACTGAGTGGTGAGTGTTCCTGGATACACTGAGTGGTGAGTGTCCCTGGATACACTGAGTGGTGAGTGTTCCTGGACACACTGGGTGGTGAGTATTCCTGGGCACATTGGGTGGTGGGTGTTCCTGAACACATCGGGTGGTGGTGGGTGTTCCAGGATATTTTGGGTGGTGGATATTTCTGGACACACTGGGTGGTACTGTTGCTCGGCACAGTAGATGGAGGATTCTGCTGGGCACACTGGGTGGTAGGCGTTCCTGGTCACACTGAGTGGTGGATGTTCCTGGACACAATGGGTGGTGGGTGTTCCTGGACACACTGGGCGGTGGGTGTTCCAGGATATTTTGAGTGGTGGATGTTCCTGGACATACTGGATGGTGGGTGTTCCTGGACACATTGGGTGGTGGACGTTCCAGGATACACTGGATGGTGGGTGTTCCTGGACACGCTGGATGGTGGGAGTTCCTGGACACACTGGTTGATGGGTGTTTCTGGATACATTGGGTGGTGAGTGTTCCTGGATACATTGTGTAGTGGGTGTTCCTGGACACACTGAGTATTGTGAGTTCCAGGACGCACTAACACTGGTGTGTGTTCTTGGACGCACTGTTTGGTGGGTGTTCCATGATACATCGGGTGGTGGGTGTTCCTGGACAAAATGGGTGGTGGGTATTCCAGGATACGTTGGATGGTGGGTGTTCCTGGACACACTGAATGGTGGGAGTTCCTGAACACACTGGGTGGTGGGTGTTTCTGGATACATTGGATGATGGGTGTTCCTGGATACACTGGGCGGTGGGTGTTCCTGGACACATTGGGAGATGGGTGTCCCTAGATAGATAGGGTGGTGGATGTTCCTGGATACACTGGGTGGTGGGTGCTGCTGGGCATACAGGATGGTGGGGTTTCCTGGATGAACTGGGTGGTCGGTTTCCCTGGACACACTGGATTTTAGGTGCTCCTGGACACGTAGGGTGGTGGATGTTCTTAGGTACACTGGATGGTGGATGCTACTAGGCAGACTGGGTGTTGGGTGTTCCTGGACACAATGCGTGATGATATTTCTGGATACATTAGGTGATGGGTATTCCTGGATACTCTTGACGGTCTGTGCTCCTGGACACACTGGGTGGTGGCTGCTGCGGGACACACTGAATAGTGGGTGTTCCTGGATAGTTGGGTGTTGAGTGTTCCTGGATAAACTGGGTGGTGGGTGCTCCTGGACACACTGGATGGTGGGTGGTGCTGGGCACACTTGGTGGTAGGTTCTCCTGGACACATAGGATGATGGATGTTCTTGGATACATCGGGTGGTGGGTGCTGCTGGGCACACTGGATGGTGAGTGTTCCTGGACACTCTGGGTGGTGGGTGTTCCTGGATATACTGGGTGGCAGGTGTTCTTGAACCACTGGATGGTGAGTGTTTCTGGATACATCCGGTGGTGAGTGTTCCTGAATACATTAGGTAATGGGTGTTCCTGGACACACTGGATGGTGGGTATTCCTAGATGTATTTGTTGGTGGGTGTTCCGGATAATGTGGGAGGTGGGTATTCCTGGACACACAGGATGGTGGGTGTTGCTTTACACACTGGGTGTTAGGTGTTCCTGGACACACTGGGTGGTAGGTGTTCCTGGATACACTGGGCGGTGGGTGTTCCTGGACACAGTGAGTGGTGGGTGCTGGTGAGCACAGTGGGTGCTCGGTGCTCCTGGACACACTGTGTGGTGGGTAATGCTGGGCACACTGGATGGTGGGTGTTCCTGAACGCTTTGGGTGGTGGGTGTTCCTGGACGCACTCGATAGTGGGTGCTCCTGGATACATTAGGTGGTGGGTGTTCCTAGACACCCTGGAAGGTGGGTGTTCTTGGACACACTAGGTGGTGGGAGTTTCTGGAAACATTGGCAGTGGGATTCCCTGGACACACTGGGTGGTTGGTGTATCTGGACACACTGGGTGATCTGTGCTGCTGCGTACACTGGGAGGTAGGTTCTCCTGGACATATGTTCCTAAACGCACTGGGTGGTGGGTGGTCCTGGGCACATTGGGTGGTGGGTGCTTTTGGACACACTGGGTGGTGGCTGTTCCGGGACACACTGGTTGGTGGTTGTTCCTGGATATATTGGGTGGTTGGTGTTCCTAGGTGTTATGGGACACACTGGATGGTGAGTGTCCCTGAATATACTAGGTGAAAGGGCATTTCTGGACTTACTGAGTGATAGGTGCTGCTGAGCACACTGGATGCTAGGTGCTCCTGGACACACTGGGAGGTGGATGCTGCTGGGCACAGTGGATGGTGGGTGTTCCTGAACACACTGGGTGGTGGGTATTCCTAGATGTATTGAGTAGTGGGAGTTCCGAATAAACTGGGAAGTGAGTATACCTGGACACACTGGATGGTAGGTGTTCGTGGACCCACTGGATGGTGGATGTTCTTGGTCATAATAGGTGGTGGGTGTTACTTTACACACTGGGTGTTGGGTGTTCCTAGACATGCTGGGTGCTCGGTGCTCCTGGGTGGTGGGTGTTCCTGGCCACACTAAGTGGTGGGTGCTGCTAGGCACACTCGGTGCTCGGTGCTCCTGGACACACTGGGTGGTGGGTGCTGCCTGGCACACTGGTTGTTGGGTGTTCCTGAACACACTGGCTGGTGAGTGTTCCTGAACACACTCGGTAATGAGCGTTCCTGGATACTTTAGGTGGTGGATGTTTCTGAACACACTGGGTGTTGGGTGTTCCTGGCGCACTCGGTGTTGAGTGTTCCTTGACACACTGGGTGATGGGTGTTCCTGGATAACCTGGGTGGTGGGTGTTCTTGGATATATTGGATGGTGGCTGTTCCTGAATACACTGGGACGTGGGTGTTCCTGGACACACTGGGTGGTGGCTGCTGCTGGGCAGACTGGGTGGTAGATTTTCCTGAACACAGAGGGTGGTGGATAATCCTGGATGCACTGGGTGGTGGGTGCTGCTGGACACACTAGATGTTGGGTTTTCCTGGACACACTTGGTGGTGGGTGTTCCTGGACACACTGGGTTATGGGTGTTTCTAGATACACTTCTCGTGGGTATTCCTGGCCACACGGTGCGGAAGGTGATCCTTGATGCATTGGTTAGTGGATGTTCCCTAGATACACTGGATAGGGAATGCTAATGGGCACACTGGGTGGTAGGTATTTCTGGATGAAGTGGGTGGTGTGTGTGCTTCTGAAAACACTGGGTGGTGGATGTTCCTGGACAAACTATGTGGTGGATGTTCCTGGACACCCTCGGTGGTAGGTGTTCTTCGACACACTGGGTGGTGGGTGTTCCTGGATACATTGGGCGGTAAGTGTTCCCGGATACACTGGGTAATGGGTGCTCCTAGACACACAGGGTGGTGGATGCTGCTTGCCACACTGGGTGGTAGGTTTTCCGGACACATATGGTGCTGGATATTTCCGGATACACTGGGTGACGGGTGCTGCTAGAAACACTAGATGGCGGATGTTCCTGGACACGCTGCGTGGTAGGTTTTCTGGATACACTGGTTAATGGGTGTTCCTGGACACAATGTGTGGTGGGTGCTGCTGAGCACACTGGGTGGTAGGTGCTCATGGACATACTGAGTGGCGGGTACTGCTGGGCACACCGGATGGTGGGTATTTCTGAACGAACAGGGTGGTGGTTATTCCTGGACACACTTGGTGTTGGGTGTTTCTGGACACACTGAGTGGTGGGTGTTCCATGATACACTGGGTGGTGGGTGTTATTGGACACACTAGGTGTTGGTTGTTCATGGATATGTTGTGTTGTGGGTACTGCTGAGCAGACTGGTTGTTAGGCTTTCCTAAACACATAGAGTGGTGGATGTTCGTGGATTCACTGGATGGTGGGTATTGCTAGGCACACTGGACGGTGGGTTTTCCTGGATACACTAGGTGGTCGGTGTCCCTGGACATACTGGGTTGTTGGTATTTCTAGACACACTGGGTGGTGGATGTTTCTAGATGCACTGGGTGGGGGGAGGGGGAGGGGGTATTCCTGGATACACTGGTTGGTGGGTGTTCTTGGACACACTGGGTGGTGGGTGTTCCTGGATACATTGGGTGGTGGGTGTTCCTGGATACACTGGTTGGTGAGTGTTCCTGGACACACTGGGTGGCAGATTCTATGGACACATACGGTGTTGGATATTCCTGGATTCTGTAGGTGGTGGGTGCTGCTAGAAACACTGGATGGTGGATGTTCCTGGACACACTGGCTTGTGGGATTTTCTGGACACTGAGTGGTAGGTGATCCTGGACACACTGGGTGGTTGGTGTTCCTGAACACACGGGTGGTGGGTGTTTCTGGAGAAACTGGTTACTGGGTGTTCCTGTACACACTGGGTGATGGGTATTCCTGGACACAATGAGTAGTGGGTGTTTCTGGACATACTGCATGGTGAGTGTTCCTAGACACACTGTGTGGTGGGTTTTTCTGGATACAGTGGACGGTGGATGTTCATGGACACACTGAGTGTTGGGTCCTGCTGAGCACACTGGGCGGTAGGTGCTCCTGAAAACACTGGGTGGTGAGTGCTGCAGGGTACACTGGATGGTTAATGTTTTTGAACACACTGGGTGGTGGTTGTTCCTGGACACTCTTAGTGTTGAGTGTTCCTGGACACGCTGGGTGTTGGGTGTTCCTTGATACACTTGGTAATAGGTGTTCCTGTATACAAGGCGGTGGGTATTCCATGACACACTTGGTGGTGGATGTTCTTGAACATACTAGATGGTGGTTGTTCTGGATATATTGGGTGGCGGCTGCTGCTGAGCAGACTGGGTGGTAGGTCCTCCTGGACACATAGGGTGGTGTATGTTCCTGGATAAATTGGGTTGTGGATGCTGCTGGCACATTGGATGGTGGGTTTTCCTGGACACACTGGGTGGTGAGTGTCCCTGGACACACTGAATTGTGGGTGTTCCTCGATATACTGGGTGGTGGGTGTTACTGTACACATTAGTGGTGGACGTTCCTTGATACATTGAGTGGTGGGTGTTCCAGGACACGCTGGGTGGTGGGTGTTTTTGGACACACTGGGTGGTGGGTGTTCCTAGACACTGGCTAATGGGTATTCCTGGACACACTGGGTCGTTGTTCTTGGACACCGTGGGTGCTGGGTGTTCCTTGACACATTGGTTATCGGGTGTTCCTGGACACCCTCGGTGGTGGGTATTTCTGAACAAACTTGATGTTCACTGTTAGTGGACACACTAGGTAGTGGGTTTTCCTGGATACACTTGGTGGTTGGTGTTCCTGGATATCCGGCTGGTGGTGTGTTCCATGACACACTGAATTGTGGGTGTTCCTTGATACAGTGAGTGGTGGTTGTTCTTGGGTATATTGAGTGGTGGCTGCTGCTGAACAGACTGGGTGGTAGGTTTCTCCTGGAAACATAGGGTGGTGGGTATTCCTGAGTGGTGGGTGTTGCTGGGCACACTGGATAGTAGGTGATCCTTGAAACAATGGGTGGTGGGCTTTCTTGGACACACTGGATGGTGGGTGTTCATGGATAATATATATTGGATGGCGGGTGTTCCTGGATATACCGAGTGGTGGGTATTCCTGGGCACACTGGATGGTGAGTGGTCCTGGATACATTAAGTGGTAGGTTTTCCTAGATACAGTTGATAATGGGTGATGCTAGATACACTGGGTGGTGATTATTCCTGGATGCACTGGGTGGTATGTGTTCCTAACCACTCTGGGGGGCCGATGCTCCTGGACACACTCGCTGTAGGGTGTTCCTGGACACTCTGGGTGGTAGGTGTTCCTGGACATACTGGATGATGGGTGTTCCTGGACACATTGGGTGGTGGGTGTTCCTAGATACACTAGATGGTTAGTGGTCTTGGATACACTGGGTGGTGGGTGTTCCTGGACACACGGGATGGTAGGTGCTGCTGATCACACTGGGTGGTAGGTTCTCCTGGACATATAGGGTGGTGGATGTTCCTGGATACACTGAATGGTGGGTGCTGCTGGGCACACTGGACAGTAGGTGTTCGTGGACACACTGAGTGGTGGGTTTTCCTGGACACACAGGGTTGTGGGTGTTCTTGCATACATTGGGTGGTAGGTGTTCTTGAATACATTGGGTGGTGAGTGTTACTGGATACACTGGTTGGTGGGTATTCCTGGTTACACTGTGTAGTGAGTGCTGCTGGGCACACTGGGTGGTGGTGTTCCTGGATAAATTTGGTGATGGGTGTTTTTGGATACAGTGGATGGTAGGTGATGCTAGGCGCGCTGGGTGGTTGGTATTCCCGGATACACTCGGTGGTGTTCCTGAACACACTGGTTGGTGGGTGCTCCTGAACACTTTCGGTGGTGGGTGTTCCTGGACATACTGGGTGTTTGCTCTTTCTGGATACACTTGGTGGTGGGTGTTCCTGCATGTATTTGATGGTGAGTGTTCCTGGATACAGTGGGTGGTGGATGATGCTGGGCACACTTGGTGGAGGGTATTCCTGGATACGCTGGGTGGTGTGCGTTCCTGAACACACTGGCTGGTGAGTGTTCCTTTATACACTCGGTCTTGGGTGTTCCTAGACACACTGGATGGTGTGTGTTCCTGGACACACTGGGTGGTTATTGTTTCTGGATACACTGGATGGTGAGTGTTCCTGGACACACCGGGTGGTAGGTTCTCCTGGACACACCGGGTGGTAGGTTCTCCTGGACACATAGGGTGCTGGATGTTATTGGTTACACTGGATGGTGGCTGCCGCTGGAAACACTGAATGGTGGCTGTTCCTGGACACACTAGGCGGTCTTTGTTCCTGGACACACTGAGCTGTGGGTTTTCCTGGACACACACGGTGGTGGGTGTTCTTGAATGCACTAGGTGTTGGGTGTTCTTGGATACCCTGGATGGTGGGTGTTCCTTGACACATTGGGTGGTGGGTGCTCTTGGACACACTGGATGGTATGTGTTCCTGAATACACTTGATGGTGGAAGTTCCAGGATACACCTGGTGGTAGATGTTCCTGGACTCATTGGGTGGTGGGTTCTGCTGGTCACACTGGGTGGTAGGTACTCCTAGACACATAGGGTGGTGGATGTTCCTGGACACACTGGATGGTGGGTGCTGCTGGGCAGACTGGGTGGCGGGTGTTCTTAAACACACTGGGTGATGGGTATTCCTAGACACACTGGGTGGTGGGTGTTCCTGGACACACTGGTTGATGGGTATTCGTGGACATAATGGGTAGTGGCTGTCCCTGGATATACCGGTTGGTGGGTGTTCCTGGGCATACAGTGTGGTGGGTGTTCCTGGGCACACAGGGTGGTGGGTGTTCCTGGATACATTGGTTGGTAGCTATTCCTGGTTACAGTTGGTGGTGTGATGGGTATTCCTGGACACAGTGGGTGATGGGTGGTCCTGAACACACATGGTGGTAGATGTTCCTAGAAACACTGGGTGGTGGTTGCTTTTGGGCAGACTGGGTGGTGGGTGTTCCTGGACAGTGGGTGATGGGTATTCCTTGACACATTGGGTAGTGGGTGTTCCTGGATACACTGGGTGTTATGTGTTCTTGGACACACTGGGTGATGGGTATTTCTGGATACAATTGGTAGTGGGTCTTCCTGGACACAGGGAATATTGAGTGTTCCTGGATACACTGGATAGTGAATGCTGCTTGGCACACCTGGTAATGGGTGTTCCTTCATACATTGTGTGGTGGCTGTTCCTGGATACAGTGTGTGGTGGGTGATGCTAGGCACACTAGGTGGTGGTGTTCTTGGACACACTGGGTTGTGGATGTTCCTGATTACACTGGGTGTTGGGTGTTTCTGGATACACTGGGTGGTGGGTGTTCCTGGATACGCTAGGTAGAGAAAGATGCTTGGCACACTGGGTGGTGGGTGTTCTTGGATAAATTGGTTGGTGGCTGTTCCTGGATACAGTGTCTGGTAGGTGATGCTGGGCACACTGGTTGGTGCATATTTCTGGATACACTGGGTGGTGTTTGTTCCTGAACACGACAGGTGGTGTTTGTTCCTGAACACTTTGGGTGGTGGGTTTTCCTGGACACACTGGGTTGTGGATGGTCTTGAATACACTGGGTGGTGGGAGCTCCTCTACACACTGAGTGGTGGGTGTTTCTGGACACAGTGGGTGTTGGTTGTTCCTGGACACATTGGGTTGTTGGTGTTCCTGGTTACAATGGGTTGTGGGCGTTCCTGGATACACTGGGTTGTGGGTGTTCCAGATACACTGGGTAGTGAATGCTGCTGGGCACACTGGGTGGTGGGTGTTCTGGATACATTGGTTGGTGGCTGTTCCGGGATACATTGGGTGGATGGTGATGTTGGACACACTGGATGGTGTGTTTTCCTTGATATATTGGGTGGTGTGTGTTCCTGAACACTCTGGGTGGTTGGTTTTCCTGGACACACTGGGTTGTGGATGTTCT
Source organism: Panulirus ornatus (assembly GCF_036320965.1). Taxonomy (NCBI): domain Eukaryota; kingdom Metazoa; phylum Arthropoda; class Malacostraca; order Decapoda; family Palinuridae; genus Panulirus; species Panulirus ornatus. The sequence continues at coordinate 38,600,524 of NC_092233.1, forward strand.
TGAAAACACTGGGTGGTGGGAGCTCCTCTACACACTGAGTGGTGGGTGTTTCTGGACACAGTGGGTGTTGGGTGTTCCTGGACACACTGGTTTGTGGGTGTTTCTGGTTATAACGGGTTGTGGGCGTTCTTGGATACACTGGGTTGTGGGTGTTCCTGGATACACTGGGTAGTGAGTGCTGCTGGGCACACTGGGTGGTGGTGTTTCTGGATACGTTGGATGGTAGTTTTACCTGGATACAGTGGGTGGATGGTGATGGTGGACACACTGGGTGGTGTGTTTTCCTGCATACATTGGATGGTGTGTGTTCGTGAACACTCTGGGTGGTGGGCGTTCCAGGACACACTAGGTGATGGGTGTCTCTGGACACACTGGGTGGTGGGTGTTCTTGGACACACTGGGTGGTGGGTGCTCCTGTATACATTGGGTGGTGGATGTTCCTGGATACACTGGGTGGTGGGTGTTCCTGGATACACTGGGTGGTGGGTGTTCCCGGACACACTGGGTGATTGATGTTCCTGGATACATTGGGTGGTGACACTCAGGGTGGTGTGACCTGATTTTCAACTTCGACGTGTTGGAAGCTGGTCCTCGACATGATGTATGGAGAGTGCTTCCTGGCATAATGGTTAGTATCAGTTCCTTAACATAATGGGAAGCAGTTGTTCCTTGACATCATGGTTGGGAGCCATTCCTTGGCATCATGGCTGGGAGATATTTCTTGACATCATGGCTGGGAGATATTCCTTGACATCATGGCTGGAAGATATTTCTTGACATCATGGCTGGAAGATATTCCTTGACATCATGGCTAGGAGATATTTCTTGACATCATGGCTGGGAGATATTCCTTGACATCATGGCTGGAAGATATTTCTTGACATCATGGCTGGAAGATATTCCTTGACATCATGGCTGGGATATATTCCTTGACATCATGGTTGAGAGATATTTCTTGACATCATGGCTGGGAGATATTTCTTGACATCATGGCTGGGAGATATTCCTTGACATCATGGCTGGGAGATATTCCTTGACATCATGGCTGGGAGATATTCCTTGATATCATGGTTGGGAGATATTCCTTGACATCATGGCTGGGAGATATTCCTTGACATCATGGCTGGGAGATATTCCTTGATATCATGGCTGGAAGATATTTCTTGACATCATGGCTGGAAGATATTCCTTGACATCATGGCTGGGATATATTCCTTGACATCATGGTTGAGAGATATTTCTTGACATCATGGCTGGGAGATATTTCTTGACATCATGGCTGGGAGATATTCCTTGACATCATGGCTGGGAGATATTCCTTGACATCATGGCTGGGAGATATTCCTTGATATCATGGTTGGGAGATAATCCTTGACATCATGGCTGGGAGATATTCCTTGACATCATGGCTGGAAGATATTTCTTGACATCATGGCTGGAAGATATTCCTTGACATCATGGCTGGGATATATTCCTTGACGTCATGGTTGAGAGATATTTCTTGACATCATGGCTGGGAGATATTTCTTGACATCATGGCTGGGAGATATTCCTTGACATCATGGCTGGGAGATATTCCTTGACATCATGGCTGGGAGATATTCCTTGATATCATGGTTGGGAGATAATCCTTGACATCATGGCTGGGAGATATTCCTTGACATCATGGTTGGGAGATATTCCTTGACATCATGGCTGGGATATATTCCTTGACATCATGGTTGGGAGATATTCCTTGACATCATGGCTGGGAGATATTCCTTGACATCATGGCTGGGAGATATTCCTTGATATCATGGTTGGGAGATAATCCTTGACATCATGGCTAGGAGATATTCCTTGACACCATGGCTGGGAGATATTCCTTGACATCATGGCTGGGATATATTCCTTGACATCATGGTTGAGAGATATTCCTTGACATCATGGCTGGGAGATGTTCCTTGATATCATGGTTGAGAGATATTCGTTGATATCATGGTTGGGAGATAATCCTTGACATCATGGCTGGGAGATATTTCTTGACATCATGGCTGGGAGATATTCCTTGACATCATGGCTGGGAGATATTCCTTGACATCATGGCTGGGAGATATTCCTTGACACCATGGTTGGGAGATATTCCTTGACGTAATGGATGGAAGCTGTCCTTTATCATCATGGGTGGATGATATTCCTTGACAGTATGGATGGGAAGTGTTACTTAACAGTATGGATGGGAAGTGTTACTTAACAGTATGGATGGGAAGTGTTACTTAACAGTATGGATGGGAAGTGTTACTTAACAGTATGGATGGGAAGTGTTACTTTACATTAAAGGTGGAAACTGTTACTTGGACTCGTAGGGAAATTCTTCCATAACTTCAGTGGTTGATAAGAATTGTTCCTGCTCTTCGATAGGAGGCGAGGCTTGTGCTGGACTTCACTAGGGGTGAGGGCTCCTACTGATGCCACTGTGGGTAAAGCCGTGTTCTGATTACGTCTCAGAAGGTTTCTCTCTTGTGGGGACAATTTTTGTGGTCCTGAGTAGCGGGTATTTCTTGACTTCAGACGAAGGTGAGCACATCATGTGACCGAGTCTTTACATGATGTTCAGTTTTCCAAAACGAAATACATGATATTCTAACTAGAACTACGGGAGTAACGTATCATATGATAATGAATCGCGGAGGTGGATGGTAAGAACAAAACATGATAGAAACAAAATGTGCAGAAGATAGAGTATTTAATGAGTGAAATGTATATATATTCCGTAGGGAAACAGTTAAGATGACCATATGAATCAAATGTTAAAGGCCTAACGTATGGTCCAGCTGGAATATGTCCCGGGTCTAAGACTTTCACTTTCTTTAACCCTCAAAATCTCTTTTCCTTATCGTTAACACGTGGTACGTCTCTCGCAGTGCAAGAGGCACTTATGATCCTCGTCTGTGACTAACATTTGCATCTCCTTCCCGTAAATCTTGGTCGTGACCTTCGACATTTCTAGAGTAATTGACAGGCTGTGGCACAAGTCCTTGTTCACTGAAGTTTCACCCTTTGGCTTTTCTGCCTTTCTTTGTTCTCTGATACACAGTTACCTTTCCAGTCGTTCTATAGTAGTGGCTGCTGATGAAGCGGCTCCTCCCTCTCATCTTTACATAAAGGAACTTTCTTCAATCCCTAACCCTGTTTAGTCTTACACCCAGTGTTTTACTCTCCATGCTTCAACTCACTTCCCTCCTTCACTCCGGTACTCCTCCTAGTACCAAACATATTTCCTTTCTTAATTTGGACCTGTGTACCGCCTCCGAATGAGGAAGCAGTAACCTTGCTAAACTGCATGGTGCAAAAATGCATTTCGTATCTCCGACTAAATTTCATTCATCCACTTGTATCAAATTTCGGAACAAACAAGTTAAGATTCATAATCATATCCTTTAATCTATCTGCGATGCCACGAGACCCCAACATCCTTAATGTTACAAACGTTGCATCTCTAAAGTTGAGGGTATTTTCAGCACAATGGGAGTCTCATTCGCCACATGATGGAGTACACCTCTTTCTGTTTACTGATGTTGCTGCATTCTCTTTGTTTTACACCTGTCATTCCAGCCACTGCTTTCATGAGCCGTCTGTCTTTGTCCTAACTTCTGTGATCTTGATAGTCGGCACGTGACTGCTTGCTGCTTCCCAAAGTTTCTTGTTGGAGACCAATCATATGAGGATTTGCCGTTAGATGCCCCGTTCCCTAATAGAACTCCGCTACACAGTAGTGCTCCTTTCCTCAACTACTTCCATTTTCCTTTAACCTTTCCACCGTCGAGTCAAGTCAAGAAACACTAAAGGAGCTCAAATTGATCTCCTTATCAGTTGTTGTTTTGTTATCATTTTCAGTCAAATTAATACATCAGATTTTCACCGGACATGTTAAGGATGGGAACATCAGCTCGTGTCATGTTAGCTACTGTAAACAAACTTAGAAAATGAGAAGCAAAAACTAAATGATCATAAGAGAAGGATTGTTATAAGGATGACAGATAACAATAGGGGAAGAGGCATGCAGGTGAGCGTACAGGGAGGACGGAAGGGGAGGAGGGACGGAAGGGTGAGTGGGACAAAACAAAGGAGCATCGTGGGCGAGTTGGTCCCCCTCTGAGAGCGGTGTGGCAGCGGTCGTAATTATACAGTCATTACCTCTGTTACGGTTAATTACCAGCTTCCGTGTCATTAAGTCTTCTGGAATGAGTTTCTGTCACACCTACGTGAGGCAGGTCGTCTGACCAGACCACTCCAGCCCTGAAGGGCCGCGTAGTTACACGAGGCAGGACGTCTTACCAGGACTCTCCAGCACTGAAGGGCCGCGTATTTATGAGAAGCAAGGCGTCTGACCACCCGTCGACCTACATCAACTTTCTCAGGTTAACATATGCGTCACCCGTAGTCCTTCATCACCTTACTCAGGTAAACACATGCTTCACCCATCGTCCTTCATCACCTTCCTCAGGTCAACACATGCGTCACCCGTCGTCCTTCATCACCTTCTTCTGGTCAACACATGCGTCACCTGTCGTCTTTCATCACCTTCCTCAGGTCAATACATGGGTCACCCGTTGTACTTCTCCACCTTCCTCAGGTCAACCCATGGGTCACCTGTCGTCCTTCATCACCTTCCTGAGATCAACATATGCGTCAGCTGTCGTCCTCCATCACCTTCCTCAGGTCGACAAATGGGTCACCCGTCGCTCTTCATCACCTTTCTCAGGTCAACACATGCGTCACCCGTCGTCTTACATAGCCTTTCTCAGGTCATAATATGCGTCACCCCTCGTTCTTCATCACCTTCATCAGGTCATCACATGTGTAACCCGTCCTTCTTCATCACCTTCCTTAGGTCAACTCGTCCTACATCACCTTTCTCAGGTCAACACATGTGTCACCCGTCGTTCATCGTCACCTTCCTCAGGTCAACATATGCGTCACCCGTCGTCCTACATCACCTTCCTTAGGTCAACAGATGCTTCATCCGTTGTTCTTCATGACCTTCCCACGGTCAAGATATGCGTTACCCGTCGTTCTTCATCATCTTCCTCAGGTCAACGCATGCGTCACCCGTCGTCCTACGTCACCTTCCTCAGCTCAACAAATGCGTCACCGGTTGTTCTTCATCACCTTCTTCAAGTTAACATATCTGTCCCCTGTCGTCCTACAACACCTTCCTCAGGTCAACACATGTGTCACCCATCGTCCTTCATCATCTTCCTCAGGTTAACACATGGGTCACCCGTCGTCTTTCATCACCTTCCTCAGGTCAACACATGCGTCACCCGTCGTTCTTCGTCAACTACATCAGGTCAAAAGATGCATCACCCGTCGTCCTTCATCACCTTCCTCAGGTCAAAACATGCGTTACCCGTCGTTCTTCATCACCTACCTCAGGTCAACACATGCTTCACCCATCGTCCATCATCACCTTCCTCAGGTTAACACATGCGTCACCCCTTGTTCTTCACCACCTTCCTCAGGTCAAGACATGCGTCACCCATCGTCTATGATCACCTTCCTCAGGTTAAGACATGCGTCACCCCTTGTTTTTCATCACCTTCCTCAGGTCAACACATGTGTCACCCGTCGTCCTTTATCACCTTCTTCAGGTCAACACATACGTTACCCGTCGTTCTTCATCAACTACCTCAGGTCAACACGTGCGTCACCCGTCGTTCTTCATCATCTTCATCAGGTCAACACATGCGTCACCCGTCGTCCTTCATGATCTTCCTCTGGTCAACACATGCGTCACCGTTTGTCCTACATCACCTTCCTCAGGTCAACACATGCGTTACCCGTCGTTCTTCATCACCTAACTCAGGTCAACACATGCGTCACCCATCGTCCATCATCACCTTCCTCAGGTTAACACATGCGTCACCCATTCTTCTTCATCATCTTCCTCAGGGCAACACATGCGTCACCCGTCGTCCTATATCACCTTCTTCAGGTCAACACATGCGTCACCCGTCGTCCTTCATCACCTTCCTCAGGGCAACACATGCGTCACCCATAGTCCTTCATCAACTTAGGTCAACACATGTGTCACAAATCGTCCTTCATCACCTTCCTCAGGTCAACAAATGCGCTACTTCTCGTTCTTCATCACATTCTTCAGGTCAACACATGCGTCACCCGTCGTTCTTCATCACCTTTCTCAGGTGAACACATGCGTCGCGAGTCGTCCTACATCACCTCTCTCAGGTCGATACATGCCTCACCCATCGTTCTTCATTACCTTTCTCAGGTCAACACATGCCTCACCCGTCGTTCTTCATCACCTTCCTCAGGTCAACACATGCCTCACCCGTCCTCCTATATCACGTTCTTCAGGTCAAGACATTCGTCACCTGTCGTCGTACATCACCTTCTTCAGGTCAACACATGCGTTACCCGTCGTTCTTCATCACCTACCTCAGGTCAACGCATGCGTCACCCATCGTCCTTCATCACTTTCCTTCGGTCAACACATGCGTCACCCGTCGTTCTTCATCACCTTCCTCCGGGCAACACATGCGTCACCCCTCGATCTACATCACCTTCCTCAGGTTAACACATGCGTCACCCGTCGTACTTCATCACCTTCCTCAGGTCAACACATGCTTCACCGATCGTCCTTCATCACCTTCCTCAGGTCAACACATACGTCACCCGTCGTCCTTCATCACCTTCCTCAGGTCAACACATTAGTTACACGTCGTCCTACATTACCTTTCTCAGGTCATCACAAGCGTCAACCGTCGTTCTTCGTCACCTTCCTCAGGTCAACATATGCGTCACCCATCGTCCTTCATCACTTTCCCTAGGTCAACACATGCGTCACCCATCGTTCTTCATCACCTTCGTAAGGCCAACACATGCGTCACCCGTCGACCTACATCACCTTTCTCAGGTTACATATGCGTCACCCGTCGTCCTTCATCACCTTCCTTAGGTCAACGCATGCTTCACCAATCGTCCTTCATCACCTTCCTCAGGTCAACACATGCGTCACCCATTCTTCTTCATCATCTTCCTCAGGGCAACACATGCGTCACCCGTTGTACTTCATCACCTTCCTCAGGTCAACCCACGGGTCACCCGTCGTCCTTCACCTTCCTGAGGTCAACACATGCGTCACCTGTCGTCCGCCATCACCTTCCTCAAGTCGACAAATGGGTCAGCCGTCGTTCTTCATCACCTTCATGCGTCACCCGTTGTCTTACATAGCCTTTCTCAGGTCATCATATGCGTCACTCTTGGTTCTTCATCACCTTCATCAGGTCATCACATGCGTCACCCGTCGTACTTCATCACCTTCTTCAGGTTAACATATGCGTCACCCGTCGTCCTACATCAACTTCCTCAGGTCAACACATGCGTCACCCGTCTTTCTTCATCACCTTTCTCAGGTCAACACATGCATCACACGTCGTCCTACATCATCTTTCTCAGGTCAACACATGCATCACCCGTCGTTCTTCATCACCTTCCTCATGTTAACATATGCGTCACCCGTCTTCATACATCACCTTCCTTAGGTCAACACATTCTTCATCCGTTGTTCTTCATCACCTTACTACGGTCAACATATGCGTTACCCGTCGTTCTTCATCATCTTCCTCAGGTCAACACATGCGTCACCGTCGTCCTACATCACCTTCCTCAGGTCAACACATGCGTCACACGTCGTCCTTCATCACCTTTCTCAAGTCAACATATGCGTCACATGTCGGCCTACATCACCTTCCTCAGGTCAACATATGCGTCACCCCTCGCTCTTCATCAATTACCTCAAATTAACACACGCGTCACCTGTCGTCCTTCATCATCTTCCTCAGCTCAACACATGCGTCACCCATCATCCTACATCACCTTCCTCAGCTCAACAAATGCGTCACCGATTGTTCTTCATCACCTTCCTCAGGTCAACATATGCGTCCTCTGTCATCCTACAACAACTTCCTCTGGTCAAGACATGCGTCTTCCGGTTTTCTTCATCACCTTCCTCCCGTTAACACATGCGTCACCCGTCGTTCTTCATCACCTTTCTCAGATCAACACATGCATCACCTGTCCTCATTCATCACCTTTCTAAGGTCAACACATACGCCACCCGTCGTCCTATATCACCATCCTAAGTTTAACACATGCGTCACCTTTCTTCTTTCGTCACCTTCCTCAGGTCATCACAGGCGCTACCCTTCGTACTTCATCACCTTCACAGGTCAACACATGCATCACCCGTCGTTCTTCATCACCTTCCTCAGGTCAACACATGCGTCAACCGTCGTCCTATTTTTCTTTTCTCATGTCAATACATGCGTCACCCATCGTTCTTCTTTACCATCTTCAGGTCAACATATGCGGCACCCTTAGTCTTGATCGCCTTCTTCAGGTAAACACATGTGTCACCCGTCGTCCTATATCACCTACCCCAGGTCAACGCATGCGTCACCCGTCGTCCAACATCACCTTCCTCAGGTCAGCCCATGCTTCACCCATCGTCCTTCATCACCTTCCTCAGGCCAGCACATGCGTCACCCGTCGTCCTACATCACCTTCCTCAGGTCAACACATACGTCAACAGTCTTTCTTCATGACCTTCCTCAGGTCAACACATGGGTAACCCGTCGTCCTTCATCACCTTCCTCAGGTCAACACATGCGTAACCCGTCATACTTCATCACCTTCTTCAGGTCAACATATGCGCCACCCGTCGTCCTACATCAACTTCCTCAGGTCAACACATGCTTCACCGATCGTTCTTCATCACCTTCCTCAGGTCAACACATGCGTCACCCGTCGTCCTACATCACCTTTCTCAGGTCAACATATGCGTCACACGTCGTTCTTCATCATCTTCCTCATGTCAACATATGCGTCACCCGTCTTCATACATCACCTTCCTTAGGTCAACACATTCTTCATCCGTTGTTCTTCATCACCTTACTACGGTCAACATATGCGTTACCCGTCGTTCTTCATCATCTTCCTCAGGTCAACACATTCGTCACCCGTCGTCCTACATCACCTTCCTAAGCTCAACAAATGCGTCACCGGTTGTTCTTCATCACCTTCCTCAGGTCAACATATGCGTCCCCTGTCGTCCTACAACACCTTCCTCAGGTCAAAACATGCGTCCCCCGGTTTTCTTCATCACCTTCCTCCCGTTAACACATGCGTCACCCGTCGTTCTTCATCACCTTTCTCAGATCAACACATGCATCACCTGTCCTCATTCATCACCTTCCTAAGGTCAACACATGCGCCACCCGTCGTCCTATATCACCTTCCTAAGTTTAACACATGCGTCACCTTTCTTCTTTCGTCACCTTCCTCAGGTCATCACAGGCGCTACCCTTCGTACTTTATCACCTTCACAGGTGAACACATGCGTCACCCGTCGTTCTTCATCACCTTCCTCAGGTCAACACATGCGTCAACCGTCGTCCTATTTCTCTTTTCTCAGGTCAATACATGCGTCACCCATCGTTCTTCTTTACCTTCTTCAGGTCAACATATGTGTCACCCGTCGTCTTATATCACCTACCCCAGGTCAACACATGCGTCACCCGTCGTCCAACATCACCTTCCTCAGGACAGCCCATGATTTCCCCATCGTCCTTCATCACCTTCCTCAGGCCAGCACATGCGTCACCCGTCGTCTTACATCACCTTCCTCAGGTCAACACATACGTCAACAGTCTTTCTTCATGACCTCCCTCAGGTCAACACATGGGTAACCCGTCGTCCTTCATCACCTTCCTCAGGTCAACACATGCGTAACTCGTCGTTCTTCATCAACTTTCTCAGGTCAACAGATGCCTCACCCGTCGTTCTTCATCACCTTCCTCAGGTCGGCACATGTGTCACCCTTCGTTCTTCATCACCTTCCTCAAGTTAACACATGTGTGACCCGTCTTCCAATATCACCTTCCTCAGGTAAACACAAAGGTCACCCGTCTTCCTTCATAACCTTCCTCATTGCAACACATGCGTCACCCGTCGTACTTCCTCACCTTCCTCAGGACAACACATGGGTCACCCGTCGTTCTTCATCACTTTTCTCAGGTCAACACATGCGTCACCTGTCGTTTTTCATCACTTTCTTCTGGTCAACATATGCCTCATCCGTTATCCTACATAACCTTCTCAGGTTAACAGATGCGTCTCCCGTTGTCCTTCATCATCTTTCTTAGGTCAACACATGGGTCACCCGTCGTCCTTCATCAGCTTCCTCGGGTCAACACATGCGTCACCCTTCGTCATACATCACCTTCCTCAGGTAAACACATTCGTCATCCGTCGTCCTTCATCAGCTTCCTCAGGTCAACACATGCGTCACCCGTCATCCCACATTACCTTCCTCAATTCAACACATGCGTCACCCGTCGTTCTTCATCACCTTCCTCAGGTAAACACATGCGTCTCACATCGAGCTACATCACCTTTCTCAGGTCAACACATGCGTCACCCGTCGTTCGTCATCACCATCCTCAGGTCAAGACATGCTTCTCTCTTCGTCCTGCAACACCTTCCTTAGGTAAACACATGCGTCACCCGTTGTTCTTCATCACCTTTCTCAGGTGAACACATGCGTCACCCGTCGTTTTTCATCATTTTCCTCAGGTGAACACATGCGTCACACGTCGTTCTAAATCACCTTCCTCAGGTCAACACATGCGTCTCCCGTCGTCCTACATCACCTTCCTCAGCTCAACACATGGGTCACCCATCGTTCTTCATCACCTTCCTCAGTTCAAAACATGTGTCACCAATCGTCCTATATCACTTTCCTTGGGTCAACATTTGCGTCACCCGTTGTTCTTCATCACTTTCTTCAGGTCAAGACATGCGTCACTGTTCGTCCTGTATCACCTTCTTCAGGTCGACACATGCGTCACCCGTCCTAGTTCATCATCTTCCTGAGGTCAACATACGCCTCACTCGTCGTCTTTCATCACATTCCTCAGGTCAACATATGCGTCATCCGTCGTCCTTTATCACCTTCATCAGGTCAACACATGCGTCACCCGTCGTCCTATATCACCTTCCTCAGGTAACACATGCCTCAACCGTCGTCCTACATCACCTTCGTCAGGTCAACACATGCGTCACCCATCGTTCTACATCACCTTACTCAGGTCAACGCATGCGTCACCCGTCGTTCGTCATCACCTTCCTCGGGTCAACACATGCGTCACCCGTCGTCCTACATCACCTTCGTTAGGTCAACACATGCGTCACCCGTCGTCCTCCATCACCTTCCTTAGGTCAACACATGCGCCACCGGTCTTTTGTTTTCACCCTCCACAGTTCAACACAAGCGTCATCCATCGTCCTTCATCACCTTCCTCAGGTTAACAACTGCGTCATCCGTTGTTCTTCTTCACCTTCCTCAGGTCACCACATGCGTCACCCGTCGTCCTACAGTACTTTCCTCAGGTCAAATAATGCGTCAACCGTCGTTCTTCATCACCTTCCTGAGGTCAACACATGCGTCACAACTCGTCTTTCATTACCCTACACAGGTCAACACATGCGTCACCCGTCATGCTTCATCGCCTTCCTCAGGCAACACAAGCGTCACCCGTCATCCTTCATCACTTTCCTCAGGTCAACACATTTGTCATCCGTCGTCATTCATCATCTTCCTCAGGTCAACACAGATGACACCCGTCGTCCTTCATCACATTTCTCAGGTCAACACATGTGTCACCCGTCGTCCTGCATGACCTTCCTCAGGTCAACACATGCGTCGGCCGTCGTTCTTCATCATCTTCCTCAAGTCAACACATGCGTCACCAGTCGTCCTACATGACCTTCCTCAGGTGAACGCATGCGTCACCCGTCATCTTTCATCACCTTTCTCAGGTCAACACATGCGCCAAACGTCGTCTTTCATTACCTTCTTTAGGTCAACACATGCTTCATCCGTCGGTCTTCATCACCTTCCTCAGGTCAATACATGCGTCACCCGTCCTCCTTCAAAACCTTCCTCAGGTCAAAACATGCGTCACCCGTCGTCCTACATCATTTTCATCATTTAAACACATGCGTCATCCGTCGTTCCTGATCACCTTCCTCAGGTTAACACATGCGTCACACGTCGTCCTAAATCACCTTCCTCAGATCAACACATGCGTTACCTGTTCGTTCTTAATCACCTACCTCAGATCAACACATGGTTCACCAGTCGTCCCACATCACCATTCTCAGGTCAACACTTGCGTCATCGGTTGTTCTTCATCACCCTCCTGAGGTCAACACATGCGTCACTCGTCGTTCTTTATTACCTTTTTCAGGTAAACACATGCGTCATTCGTCGTCGCGCATCACTTTCCTCAGGTCAACACCTGTGTCACCCGTCTTCCTTCATCACCTTCCTCAGGTCAACGCATTCGTCACCCGTCGACCTTCATCACTTTCCTCAGGCCAACAAATGCGTCACCCGTCGTCCTACATCACCTTCCTCAGGTCAGCACATGCGTCATCCGTCGTCCTTCATCACCTCCCTCAGGTCAAAACATGTGTCACCCGTCGTCCTTTATCGCCTTCATCAGGTAAAAACATGCGTCATCCGTCGTCCTACATGACCTTCCTCAGGTCAACACATGCGTCACCCGTAGTTCTTAATCACCTTCCTCAGGTCAACAACTGTGTCACCTGTCGTTTTTAATCACGTTCCTCAGGTCAAGACATGCGTCACCCATCGTCCTACATAGCCTTCCTCAGGTAAACACATGAGTCACCCATTGTCCTTCATCACATTCCTCAGGTCAAGATATGCGTCACCCGTCGGTCTTCATCACCTTCCTCAGGTCAACACATGCGTCAGCCGTCGTTCATCATCACCTTCCTCAGGACAACACATGCGTTACCCGTCCTCCTACTTCGCCTTCCTCAGGTCAACACATGTTTCATCCGTCGTCCCACATAACCTTCCTCAGGTCAACACATGCGTCACCCGTCGTTGTTCACAACCTACCTCTGATCAACACATGCGTCATCCATCGTTATTCATCACCTTCCTTAGGTCAATACATACGTCACCCATCGTTCTTAATCACTTTCATTAGGTCAATACATGCGTTATCCTTCGTCCTGCATCATCTACCTCAGGTCAACAAATGCGTCACCCGTCGTCCAACATAACCTTCATGTCAACACATGCTTCACCCATCGTCCTTCATCACTTTCCTCAGGTCAACACAAGCGCCACCAGTCGTCCTACATTACCTTCCTCAGGTCAACCCATACGTCACCCGTTGTCCTTCATCACCTTCCTCAGGTTAACACATGGGTCATCAGTCGTTCTTCATCATCTTCCTCAGGTCAACACATGCGTCACCCGTCGTTCTTCATCACCCTTCTCAGGTCAACACATGCGTCCCCCGTCGTTCTTCATAACCTTCCTCAGGTCAACGCATGGGTCACCCGTCGTTCTTCATCATCTTCCTAAGGTCAACAAATGTGTCACCTGTCGTTTTTAATCACGTTCCTCAGGTCAAGACATGCGTCACCCATCGTCCTACATAGCCTTCCTCAGGTAAACACATGAGTCACCCATTGTCCTTCATCACATTCCTCAGGTCAAGATATGCGTCACCCGTCGGTCTTCATCACCTTCCTCAGGTCAACACATGCGTCAGCCGTCGTTCATCATCACCTTCCTCAGGACAACACATGCGTCATCCGTCGTCCTATTTCACCTTCCTCAGGTCAACACATTCGTCACCCATCGTTCTTCATCACCTTCCTCAGGTCAACACATGCGTCACCCGTCGTTTTTCATCACCTTACTCAAGTCAACACATGGGTCACCCGTCGTCCTTCATCACCTTCCTCAGGTCAACACTTGCGTCACCCGTCGTCCTTCATCACCCTCCTTAGGTCAACATATGTGTCACCTCTCATTCTTCATCACCTTCATGAGATCAACACATGGGTCACCCGTCGTTCTTCATCACCTTCCTGAGGTCAACACATGCGGCACCCGTCGTCCTATTTCACATTTTTCAGGTCAACACTTGCGTCACCCGTCGTCCTTGATTAAATTCCTCAGATCAACATATGTGCCACCCGTCGCTCTTCATCACCTTCATCAGGTGAACATATGCGTCATCCTTCGTCCTACATCAACTTCCTCAGGTCAGCACATGCGTCACCCGTCGTTCTTCATCACCTTCCTCAGGTCAACACATTCATCACACGTTGTCCTTCATTACCTTCCTCAGGTCAACACATGCGTCACCCGTCGTTTTCTATCACATTCCTCAGGTCAATACATGCGTCACACATCGTTCTTCATCACCTTCCTCTGGTCAACACATGCGTTACCCGTCCTCCTACTTCGCCTTCCTCAGGTCAACACATGGGTCACCCGTCGTCCTTCATCACCTTTCTCAGGTCAACACATGCGTCACCCGTCGTTCTTTACCACCTACCTCTGATCAACACATGCGTCACCCATCGTTATTCATCACCTTCCTCAGGTCAATACATACGTCACCCATCGTTCTTGATCACTTTCATTAGGTCAACACATGCGTTGTCCTTCGTCCTGCAACATCTACCTCAGGTCAACAAATGCGTCACCCGTCGTCCAACATAACCTTCTTGTTAGCACATGCTTCACCCATCGTCCTTTATCACTTTCCTCAGGTCAACACAAGCGCCAACAGTCGTCCGACATCACCTTCCTCAGGTCAACCCATACGTCACCCGTTGTCCTTCATCACCTTCCTCAGGTTAACACATGGGTCACCCGTCGTTCTTCATCATCTTCCTCAGGTCAACAAATGCGTTATCCGACGTTCTTCATCACATTCCTCAGGTCAACACATGCGTCACCCATCGTTTTTCATCACCTTACTCAGGTCAACATATGCATCACCCGTCGTCCTATGTAGCCTTCCTCAGGTCAACATTTGTCTCACCCCTCGTACTTCATCACCTTCCTTAAGTAAACATATGTGTCACCCGTCGGTCTTCATTACCTTCATCAGGTCAACACATGCTTTACCGGTCGTTTTTCATCACCTTCCTCAGTGAACACATGCGTCAGCTTTCGTCCTACATAACCTTCCTCAGGTCAACATATGCGTCACTCTTCGTCCTTCATCTCCTTCCTCAAGTCAACGTATTTGTCACCCGTCGGTCTTCATCACCTTCATCAGGTGAACACATGCGTCACCGGTTGTTCTTCATCACTTTTCTCAGGTCAACACATGTTTCACCCGTCGTCCTCCATCACCTTTCTCAGGTCAACACATGCGTTACCCTTCGTCCTTCCTCACCTTCCTTAGGTCACCACATGCGTCACCCGTCGTTCTTCATCACCTTCCTCAGGACAACACATGCGTCACCCGTCGTACTATATCACCTTCCTCAGGTCAACACATTCGTCACACGTCGGTCTTCATCACCTTCCTCTGGTCAACACATGTGTCACACGTCGTCCTACATCACCTTCCTCGGGTCAACACATGCGTCACCCTTAGTTCTTCATATCCTTCCTCAGGTCAATATATGCGTCACCTGTCGTCCTACATGACCTTCCTTAGGTCAACACATGCGTCACCCGTCGTTCTTTATCACCTTCCTCAGGTCATCACATGCGTTACTCTTCGTCCTTCATCACCTTCATCAGGTAAAAATAAGCGTTACCCGTCGTCCTATATCATCTCCCTTAGGTCAACGCATGCGTCACCCGTAGTTCTTCATCTCCTTCCTCAGGTCAACACATGAGTCACCCGTTCTCCTATATGACCTTCCTCAGGTCAATATATGCATCACCTGTCGCTCTTCATCACCTTCCTCAGGTCACCACATGTGTCAATCATCGTTCTTCCTCACCTTCCTCAGGTTAACACATGCGTCACCCGTCATCCTTCATCACCTTCCTCAGGTCAACACATGCGTCACCCGTCGTTCTTAATCACCTTCCTCAGGTCAAAACATGCGTCACCTGTCGTCGTTCATCACCTTCCTCAGGTCAACGTATGCGTCACCCGTCGTCCTACATCACCTTTCTCAGGTCAACATAAGCTTCACCCCTCGTCCTTCATCACCTTCCTCAAGTCAACGTATGTGTCACCCGTCAGTCTTCATCACCGTCATCAGGTCAACACATGCGTCACCGGTCGTTCTTCATCACTTTCTCTAGGTCAACACATGCTTCACCCTTCGTCCTACATCACCTTTCTCAGTTCAACACATGCGTCACCCTTCGCCTTTCATCACCTTCCTTAGGTCAACACATGCGTCACCCGTCGTTTTTCATCACCTTCCTCGTGACAATACATGCGTCACCCGTCGTACTATATCACTTTCATCAGGTCAACACATTCGTCACCCGTCGTCTTTCATCGCCTTCCTCTGGTCAACACATGCGTCACCCGTCGTCCTACATAGCCTTCCTTAGGTCAACATATGCGTCACCCTTCGTCCTTCATCACCCTCCTCAGGTCAACATATGCGTCACCTGTCGGTCTTCATCACCTTCATCAGGTCAACACATGCTTCACCCGTCGTCCTACATCACCTTTCTCATAGCAACACATGCGTTACCCGTCGTCCTTCATCACCTTCCTCAGGTTAACTCAGCTTCACCCGTCGTTCTTCATCGCCTTCCTCAGGAAAGCACATGCGTCACCCTTCGTCCTACATCACCTTCCTCAGGTCAACACATTCGTCACCCGTCGTTCTTCATCACGTTCCTCAGGTCAACACATGCGTCTCCCGTCGTCCTTAATCACCTTCCTCAGGTAAACACATGCCTCACCCGTCGACATTCATCACTTTACTCAGGCCAACACATACCTCACCCGTCGTCCTACATCTTCTACAGGTCAACACATGCGTCATTTGTCGTCCTTCATCTCCTTCTTCAGGTCAACACATGTGTCATCTTTCGTCTTACATCACCTTCATCAGGTAAAAATATGCGTCACCCGTCGTTCTACATCACCTTCCTTATGTCAACACATGCGTCACCCGTATTTCTTCATCACCTTCCTCAGGTCAACACATGCGCCACCCATCCTCCTATATCACCTTCCTCATGTTAATACATGTCACCCGTCACTCTTCACCACCTTCCTTATGTCAACACATGCGTCACCCGTCGCCCTTCATCACCTCCCTGAGGTCAACACATGCGTCACCCGTCGACCTTCATCACCTTCTTCAGGTGAACGCATGCGTCATCCGTCGTCCTACATCACCTTCCTCAGGTCAACACATGCGTTACCCGTCGTCCTTCATCACCTTCCTCAGGTCAATGCTTGCGTAACCCTTCGTCATTCATCACCTTCATCAGGTAAAAACATGTGTCACCCGTCGTCCTACATCACCTTCCTCACGTCAACATATGCGTCACTGTCGCTCTTCATCACCTTCCTCAGGTCAACATATGCGTCACTGTAGCTCTTCATCACATTTCAGGTCAACACATGCGTCACCCGTTTTCCTTCATCACCTTCCTCAGGTCAATACTGCGTCACGCGTAGACCTTCATCAACTTCCTCAGGTCAAAACATGCGTCACCCGTCGTCCTAGTTCACCTTACTCAGGTGAACACATACGTCACCCGTAGTCCTTCATCACCTTCCTCAGGTCAACACATGGGTCACCCTTCGTTCTTCATCACCTTCCTCAGGTCAACAAATGCGTTACCCCACGTTCTTCATCAATTTCCTGAGGTCAACACATGCGTCACCCGTCGTCTGTCATCACCTTTCTTAGGTTAGGTTAGGTTTGCTTAGGTTAGGTCACCTTTTTCAGGTCAACACATGCGTCACCCTTCGTCATTCATCACCTTCATCAGGTAAAAACATGTGTCAACCGTCGTCCTACATCACCTTCCTCAGGTCAACACATGCGTCACCTGTCGGTCTTCATCACCTTCCTCAGGTGAACATGTGCGTCACCTGTCGTTCTTCATCACATTCTCAGGTCAACACATGTGTCACCCGTTTTCCTTCATCACCTTCCTCAGGTCAACATATGCGTCACCCGTCGTCCTACATAGCCTTCCTCAGGTCAACATATGTTTCACCCCTCGTCCTTTATCACCTTCCTCAAGTCAGCATATATGTCACCCGTCGGTCTTCATCACCTTCTTCAGGTCAACACATGCTTCACCGGTCGTTCTTCATCACTTTCCTCCGGTCAACACATTCTTCACCCGTCGTCCTACATAGCCTTTCTCAGGTCAACACATGCGTTACCCGTTGTCCTTCATCACTTTCCTCAGGTCAACACATGCGCCACCCGTCGTTCTTCATCCCCTTCCTCAGGACAACACATGCGTCTCCTGTCGTCTTACATCAACTTCCTCAGGTCAACACATTCGTCACCCTTCGTTCTTCATCACCTTCCCCAGGTCGATACCTTCGTCACCTCTTGTGCTACATCACCTTCCTTAGGTCAACATATGCGTCACCCGTTGTTCTTCATCACCTTCCTCAGGTCAACACATGCGTCAACCATCGTTCTTAATCATCTTCCTCGGGTCAACACATGTCTCACCCGTCGTCCTTCATCACCTTCCTCAGGTCAACACATGCGTCACCTGTCGTTCTTAATCACCTTCCTTAGGTGAAAACATGCGTCACCTTTCGTCCTTTATCACCTTCCTCAGGTCAACGCATGCGTTACCCGTCGTTCTTCATCACCTATCTCAGGTCAACACATGAGTCACACGTCGTCCTACATCACCTTCCTCAGGTCAACAGATGCGTCACCCTACGTTCTTCATCACCTTCTCAGGTCGATACTTCGTCACCTGTCGTCCTACATCACCTTCCTTAGGTCAGCCTATGCGTCACCCGTTGTTCTTCATCATCTTCCTCAGTTCAAAACATGAGTCACCTTTCGTCCTTCACCACATTCTCAGGTCAACGCATGCGTCACCCGTCGTCCTATATCGCCTTCCTCAGCTCAAGACATGTCTCACACGTCGTTCTTTCTCACCTTCCTCAGGTCAAATCATGCGTCACTCATCGTCCTGCAACACCTTCTTCAGGTCAACAATTGCGTCACTCGTCGTCCTTCATCACCTTTTTCAGGTCAGCACATTCGTCACCCGTTGTCATTCATCACCTTCCTCAGGTCACCACATGCGTCACCCGTCGTCCTACATCACCTTACTCAGGTGAACACATGCGTCACCCGTCGTCATTCATCACCTTCCTCAGGTCAACACTTGCGTCTCCCGTCGTCCTTCATCACCTTCCTCAGGTCAACACATGGGTCACCCATCGTCCTTCATCACCTACCTCAGGTCAACATATGCGTCACCCCTCGGTCTTCATCACCTTCATCAGATCAACACAGGCGACACCTGTCGTTCTTCATCACCTTCCTCAGTTCAACACATGTGCCACCGGTCGTCCTTCATCACATTCCTCAGGTCAACACATGCGTCACCCGTCTTCCTTGATCTAATTCCTCAGGTCAACACATGCGTCACCCGTCGTCCTACATCACCTTCCTCAGGTCAACAGATACGTCACCCGTCGTCATTAATCACCATCCTCAGATCAGCACATTTGTCACCCGTCGTTCTTCATCATCTTCCTCAGGTCAACACATGCTTCAACCGTCGTTTTTCATCACCTTCCTCAGGACAACACATGCGTCACCCGTCGTCCTTCATCACCTTCCTCAGGTCAACAACTGTGTCACCTGTCGTTCTTCATTACCTTCCTCATGTCAAGACATATGTCACCTGTCTTCTTCCTTAGGTCAACACATGCGTCACCCGTCATCCTACATAGTCTTCCTCAGGTCAACATATACGTCACCCCTCGTCCTTCATCACCTTCCTCATGTCATCATATGCGTCACTCGTCGGTCTTCATCACCTTCAACAGGTCAACACATGCGTCACATGTCGTTCTTCATCACCTTGCTCAGGTCAACACATGTTTCACCCATCATCGGTCAACACATTCGTCACCCGTCGTTCTTCATCACCTTCCTCAGGTCAACACATGTGTCACACGTCGTCCTACATCACCTTCCTCAAGTCAACACATGCTTCACCTGTCGTTCTTCATCACCTTTCTCAGGTCAATATATGCGTCACCCGTCTTCCCACATCACCTTCCCTAGGTCAAAACATGCGTCACCCGTTGTTCTTCATCACATTTGTCAGGCCAACACATGCGTCACCTATCGTCCTTCATCACCTTTCTCAGGTCAACATATGCGTCATCCCTCAGTCTTCATCACCTTCATCAGATCAACACATGCGAAACCCGTCGTTTTTTATCACCTTTCTCAGATCAACACATAAGCCACCCGTCGTCCTACATTACATTCCTCAGGTCAACATATGCATCACCAGTCGTCCTTGATCAAATTTCTCAGGTCAACACATGCGTCACCCGTCGTTCTTCATCACCTTCCTCAGGTCAACAGATGCGTCAACCGTCGTCCTACATCACCACTCTCAGGTTCACACATGCATCACCCGTCGTCCTTCATCACCTTCCTCAGGTCAGCATATGGGTAACCGTCAGTCTTCATCACCTTCATCAGATCAACACATGCGACATCCGTCGTTTTTCATCACCTTCCTCAGATCAACACGTGCGCCTCCCGTCGTCCTACATCACATTCCTCAGGTGAAGACATGTGTCACCCGTCGTCCTTGATCAAATTCTTCAGGTCAACACATTTGTCGCCCATCGTTCTTCATCACCTTCCTCAGGTCAATACAAGCGTCACCCGTAGTCTTACATCACCTTCCTCAGGCCAACACACACGTCACCCGTCGCCCTTCATCACCTTCCTCAGGTCAACACATGGGTCACCCGTCTTTCTTCATCACCTTCCTCAGGTCAACGCATGGGTCACTCTTCTTTCTTTATCACCTTCCTCAGGTCAACACATGCGTCACCCGTCGTCCTACATAGTCTTAATCAGGTCAACATATGCGTCACCTGTCGTCCTTCATCACCTTCCTCATGTCAACACATGCGTTACCCGTCGTTCTTCTTTACCTTCCTCAGATCAGCACATGCGTCACCCGTCATCCTTCATCACCTTCCTCAGGCTCGACACATGGGTCACCCGTCGTTCTTCATCATCTTCCTCAGGTCAACACTTGCGTCACTCGTCGTCCTGCAACACCTTCTTCAGGTCAACAATTGCGTCACACGTCGTCCTTCATCAACTTCTTCAGGTCAACACATGCGTCACCCGTTGTTCTTCATCACCTTCCTCAATGCAACACTTGCGTCATCCGTCGTTCTTCATCACTTTCCTTAGGTCAACAAATGCGTCACCCGTCGTCCTTCATCACCTACCTCAGGTCAGTATATGCTTCACTTGTCATTCTTCATCACCTTCCTCAGGTCAACACATGCGTCACCCGTCCTCCCACATCACCTTCCTCAGGTCAACACATGCGTCACCCGTCGTTCTTCATCATCTTCCTCAGGTCAACACTTGCGTTACATTTCGTCCTACATCACCTTCCTCAAGTCAATACTTGCGTCACCCGTCGTTCTTAATCACCTTCCTCTGGTCAACACATGCGTCGTCCGTCATCCTTCACCACCCTGCCCAGGTCAACACATGCGTCACTCTTCGTTCCTCATCACCATTCTTTGGTCAATACATGCCTCACCGTCGTTCTTCATCACCTTCCCCAAGTCAACACATGCGTCACCCCTCGTCCTTCATCACCTTCCTCAGGTCAACACTTTCGTCACCTGTCGTTCTTAATCACCTTCCACAGGTCAACACTTGCGTCACCTGTCGCCCTACATAACCTTCCTTAGGTCAACACATGAGTCACCCGTCGTTCTTCATCACCTTCCTCAGGTCAACACATGGGTCACCCGTTGTTCTTCATCACCCTCTTCAGTTCAACACATGCGTCACACGTCGTTCTTCATCACCTTAATCAGGTCAACACATGCGTCACCCGTCGCCCTACATCATCTTACTCAGGTTAACACATGCGTCACCCATCGTCCTTCATCACCTTCCTCAGGTCAACACATGCGTCATCCGTCGTTCTTTATCACCTTCCTCAGGTAACACATGTGTCAGCCTTCGTCATTCTTCACCTTCCTCAGGTCAAGACATGCGTCACCCGTCGTCCTTCATTACCTTTCCTCAGGTCAACACATGCGTCACACGTCGTTCTATATCACCTTTTTCAGGTCAAGATATGCCTCACTTGTTGTCCTTTATCACTTTCCTCAGGTCAACACATGCGTTACCCTTCGTCCTACATCACCCTCCTCAGCTCAACACATGCCTCACCCGTCGTCCCACATCTCCTTCCTCAGGTGAACAAATTCGTCAACCGTCGTCCTACATCACCTTCCTTAGGTCAACACATGCGTCACCCGTCATTTTTCATCAACTTCCTAAGGTCAACACATGCGTCACCTGTCATCCTACAACACCTTCTTCCAGGTCAACATATGCGTCACACCCGTGTCTTCATCACCTTTCAGGTCAACATATGGTCACCCGTCGTTCTTCATCACCTTCTTCAGGTCAACACATGCGTCACCCGTGTCCTCAATCACCTTCCTCAGGTCAACACATGCGTCACCCGTCGTCCTTCATCACCTTCGTTAGGTCAACACATGCGTCACCCGTCGTCGTTCATCACCTCAACCTTAGTGTCAATCTATCCCGTCACCCGCCCATGTCATTCATCACTTTCCTCAGTAAAACATAGCGTCACCCATTAGTACATTACCCATCATCATTCCCTCAGGTCAACACTGCGTCACATTTCGTCCTTCATCACCTTTCTCAGATCAATACATGCGTCACCCGTTGTTCTTCATCACCTTAATCAGGTCAACATATGCATAATCCGTCATATTTCATCACCTTCCTTAGGTCAACACATGCGTCACCCGTCGTTCTTCATCATCTTCCTCAGGTCAACAGTTGCTTCACCTGTTGTCCTACATCACCTTCCATAGGTGATCACATTCGTCCCCCGTTGTTCTCCATCACCTTCGTCAGGTCAACACATGCGTCACCCGTTTTTCTTCATCACCTACCTCAGGTCAACACATGCCTCACCCATCGTCTTTCATCACCCTCCTCAGGTCAACACATGCGTCACCCGTCGTTCTTCATCACCTTCCTCAGGTCAACACATACGTCACCCGTCGTCCATAATCACCTTCCTCACGTCAACATATGCGAAACTTGTCGTCCTACATCACATTCCTCAGGTCAACACATGCGTCCCTTTTCGTCCTTGATCATATTCCTCAGGTCAACCCATGCGTCACCTGTCGTCCTTCATCACCCTTCTCAGATCAACACATGGGTCAACCGTCGTTCTTCATCACCTTCCTCAGTTGAAACACATGACGTAACCGTCGTCCTCATCACCTTCCTCAGGTCAACACATGGTCACGCGTCGTTCTTCATCACTTCCTCAGGTCAACAAATGCGTCCACCTTCGTTCTTCATCAATCTTCCCAGTACAACACATGCGTCACCTGTCGTCCTTCATTACTTCCTCAGGTTAGTTAGGTTAGGTTATTAGGTTATGTATCGTTTAGTTAGTTGCACCTTCCTCAGGTCAACAGATGCGTCACCTTCGTCATTCATCACCTTATCAGGTTAAAAACATTTCGTCATCGTCGTCCTTACATCACTTCCTCATCAACACATGCGTCACCGTCGTCTCTTTCACCTTCCTCAGGTCAACACGTGCGTCCATCGTCCTGTTTCATCACGTTCTCAGGTCAACACATGCGTCACCCGTTTCTCCTTCATCACCTTCCTCAGGTCAACAATGCGTCACCCGTCGTCTACATACCTTCCTCAGGTCAACACATGCGTCACACGTCGTTTCTTCATCAACTTACATCAGGTCAACAAATGCGTCACCCGTCGTTCTTCATCACTTCCTCAGTCAACACATGCGTCACCTGTCGTTCTTCATCATCCTCTCATACAGGTTCAGGTTATACTTAGGTATACATGTGTCACCCGTTGCTCACCTTCCTCAGGTCAACAATGCGTCACCCGTTCGTTCTTCATCACTCCTCAGGTCAACACATTGTCACTTCGTCGTCCTACATCACCTTCCTCAGTCAACACATGCGTCACCGTCGTCTTCATCACCTTCCTCAGGTCAACACGTGCGTCACCTGTCGTCTTCATCACCTTCTCAGGTCAACACATGCGCAACCCGTTGTTCCTTCATCACCTTCCTCAGGTCAACACATGCGTCACCCTGTCGTTCCTTCATCAGCCTTCCTCAGGTCAACACATGCTCACCCTCGTCTTCATCACCTTCCTAAGTCAACACATGTCAGTCGTCCTCACACCGTCTGGTTCAATGTCACCTTCTTCAGGTCAACACATGCTCACCGTCGTTTTCATCACCTTTCTCAGGTCAACACATACCACCGTCGTTCTCATCACCTTCTCAGGTCAACACATGCGTCCACCTTCGTCTCTTCATCACCTTCCTCAGGTCAAACATGCGTCCACCCGTCGCTTCATCACCTTCTCAGTCAACACATGCGTCACCGTCGTTCTTCATCACCTTCCTCAGGTCAACACATGCGTTCACCGTTCGTTTACATCCTTCCTCAGGTCAACACATGGTCACCCTCGTTCCTTCATCACCTTCCTCAGGGTCAACACATGCGTCACCCGTTGTTCTCATCACCTTCTCAGGTCAACACATGCGTCACCCGTCGTTCTTCATCACCTTCTCAGGTCAACACATGCGCACCTTCGTTCTTCATCACCTTCCTCAGGTCAACACATTGCGTCACCGTCGTCCTTCATCACCTTCCTCTAGGTCAACACATGCGTCACCCGTCGTTCTTCATCACCTTCCTTAGGTCAACACATGCGTCACGTCGTCTTCATCACCTTTCTCAGGTCAAACATGCTCACCCGTCTTCTTCATCACGTTCCTCAGGTCAACACATGCGTCTCCCGTCGTCCTTAATCACCTTCCTCAGGTAAACACATGCATCACCCGTCGACCTTCATCACTTTACTCAGGTCAACACGTGCATCACCCGTCGTCCTTCATGACCTTCCTCAGGTCAACACTTGCGTCATCTTTCGTTTTACATCACCTTTGTCAGGTAAGAATATGCGTCACCCGTCGTTCTACATCACCTTTCCTCATGTCAACACATGCGTCACCCGTATTTCTTCATCACCTTCCTCAAGTCAACACATGCGTCACCCATCCTCCTATATCACCTTCCTCAGGTTAACACATGTGTCACCCGTCACTCTTCACCACCTTCCTCAGGTCAGCACATGCGTCACCCGTCGTCCTTCATCACCTCCCCAGGTTAACACATGCGTCACCCGTCGACCTTCATCACCTTCCTCAGGTGAACACATGCGTCACCCGTCGTCCTACATCACCTTCCTCAGGTCAACACATGCGTCACTCATCGTCCTTCATCTCCTTCTTCAGGTCAATACTTGCGTCACCCTTCGTCATTCATCACCTTCATCAGGTAAAATCATGTGTCACCCGTCGTCCTACTTCACCTTCCTCACGTCAACACATGCGTCACCTGTCGATCTTCATCACCTTCCTCAGGTCAACATATGCGTCACTGTAGCTCTTCATCACATTTTCAGGTCAACACATGCGTCACCCGTTTTCCTTCATCACCCTCCTCAGGTCAACACTGCGTCACCCGTAGACCTTCATCAACTTCTTCAGGTTAACACATGCGTCACCCGTCGTCCTACTTCACCTTCCTCAGTTGAACACATACGTAACCCGTAGTCCTTCATCACCTTCCTCAGGTCAACACATGGGTCACACGTCGTTCTTCATCAACTTCCTCAGGTCAACAAATGCGTCACCCCTCGTTCTTCATCAACTTCCTCAGTACAACACATGCGTCACCTGTCGTCCTTCATCATCTTCCTCAGGTTAGGTTAGGTTAGGTTAGGTTAGGTTAGGTTAGGTTAGGTTTAGTTAGGTTAGGTCACCTTCCTCAGGTCAACAGATGCGTCACCCTTCGTCATTCATCACCTTAATCAGGTAAAAACATTTGTCATTCGTCGTCCTACATCACCTTCCTCATTTCAACACATGCGTCACCTGTCGGTCTTCATCACCTTCCTTAGGTCAACATGTGCGTCTCCTGTCGCTGTTCATCACGTTCTCAGGTCAACACATGCTTCACCCGTTTTCCTTCATCACCTTCCTCAGGTCAACACATGCGTCACCCGTCGTCCTACATAGCCTTCCTCAGGTCAACATATGCTTCACCCCTCGTCCTTTATCACCTTCTTTAAGTCAACATATATGTCACCCGTCGGTCTTCATGACCTTCTTCAGGTCAACACATGCTTCACCGTTCGTTGTTCATCACTTTTCTCAGGTCAACACATTCTTCACCCGTCGTTCTACATCACCTTTCTCAGGTCAACACATGCGTTACCCGTCGTCCTTCATCACCTTCCTCAGGTCAATGCATACGTCACCCGTCGTTCTTCATCACCTTCCTCAGGACAACACATGCGTCACCCGTCGTCCTACATCACCTTCCTCAGGTCAACACATTCGTCCCCCGTTGTTCTTCATCACCTTCCTCAAGTCAACACATGTGTAACACGTCGTCCTACATCACCTTCCTCAGGTCAACACATTCGTCACCCTTCGTTCTTCATCACCTTCCTCAGGTCGATACATGCGTCACCTGTCGTGCTAACTCAACTTCCTTAGGTCAACACATGCGTCACCCGTTGTTCTTCAACTTCCTCAGGTCTACACATGCGTCAACCATCGTTCTTCATCATCTTCCTCAGGTCAACACATGCCTCACCCGTCGTCCTTCATCACCTTCCTCAGGTCAACACATGCGTCACCTGTCGTTCTTAATCACCTTCCTCAGGTCAAAACATGCGTCATCTTTCGTCCTTTAACACCTTCCTCAGGTCAACTCATACGTCACCCTTCATTTTTCATCACCTTCCTCAGGTCTACACATGTGTGACACCTCGTCCTGCGTCGCGTTCCTCAGGTCAACACATGCGTCACCCTTCGTTCGTCATCACCTTCTCTCAGGTGGATATATGCGTCACCTGTCGTCCTGCATCACCTTCTTTAGGTCAACCAATGCTTCACCCGTTGTTCTTCATCACCTTCCCCAGGTCAACACATGCGTCAACCATCGGTCTTCATCATCTTACTCAGGTCAAGACATACTTCACCCGTCAACCTTGATCACCTTCCTCAGGTCAACACATGAGTCACCTGTCGTTCTTATTCACTTTCCTCAGGTCAAAACATGCGTCACCTCTCGTCCTTCACCACCTTCCTCAGGTCAACGCATGCGTCACCCGTCGTCCTTCATCACCTTCCTCATCTCAACACCTGCGTCACCCGTCGTTCTTCATCACCTTCCTCAGGTCAAATCATGCGTGACTCATCGTCCTGCAACACCTTCTTCAGGTCAACAATTGCGCCACTCGTCGTCCTTCATCACCTTTTTCAGGTCAAGACATTCGTCACCTGTCGTCCTTCATCACCTTCCTCAGGTCAACACATGCGTCAACCGTCGTCCTATATCACCTTACTCAGGTGAACACATGCGTCACCCGCCGTCATTCATCACCTTCCTCAGGGCAACACATGCGTCACCCGTCGTCCTTCATCACCTTCCTCAGGTCAACACATACGTCACCCGTCGTCCTTCGCCACCTTTCTCATTCAACATATGCGTCACCCCTCGGTCTTCACCACCTTCATCAGATCAACCCATGCGACACCCGTCGTTCTTCATCACCTTCCTCAGATTAACACATGCGCCATCGGTCGTCCTACATCACACTCCTCAGGACAACACATGCGTTATTTGTCTTCCTTGATCTAATTCCTCAGGTCAACACATGCGTCACTCGTCGTCTTCATCACCTTCCTCAGGTCAACACATGCGTCATCCGTTGTCCTACATCACCTTCCTCAGGTCAGCACATACGTCACCCGTCGTCATTCATCACCATCCTCAGGTCAAGACATGGGTTACCCGTCGTTCTTCATCACCTTCCTCAAGTCAACACATGCGTCAATCGTAGTTCTTCATCACCTTCTTCAGGTCAACAATTGCGTCACCTGTCGTTCTTCATTACCTTCCTCAGGTCAACACATATGTCACCCGTCCTTTTTCATCATCTTCCTTAGGTCAACACATGCGTCACAAGTCGTCCTACATAGTCTTCCTCAGGTCAACATATACGTCAACCTTCGTCCTTAATCACCTTCCTCATGTCAACATATGCGTCACCCGTCGGTCTTCATCACCTTCAACAGGTCAACACCTGCGTCACCTGTCGTTCTTCATCACCTTCCTCAGGTCAACCCATGCTTCACCCGTCATTCTACATCACAATCCTCAGGTTAACACATTCAACAGCCGTCGTTCTTCATCACCTTCTTCAGGTCAACACATGTGTCACACGTCGTCCCACATCACGTTCCTCAGGTCAACACATGCGTCACCTGTCGTTCTTCATCACCTTCCTTAGGTTAGTATATGCGTCACCCGTCTTTCTACATCCTTAGGTTAACACATGCGTCACCCGTTGTTCTTCATCACCTTCGTCAGGTCAACACATGCGTCACCTATTGTCCTTCATCACCTTCCTCAGGTCAACATATGCGTCACCCCTCGGTCTTTATCACCTTCATCAGATCAATACATGCGACACCCGTCGTTCTTTATCACCTTTCTCAGATCAACACATAAGCCAACCGTCGTCCTACATCACATTCCTGAGGTTAACATATTTGTCACCCGTCGTCCTTGATCAAATTTCTCAGGTCAACACATGCGTCATCCGTCGTTTTTCACCACCTTTCTCAAGGCAACACATGCGTTACCCGTCGTCCTACATCACCACTCTCAGGTTAACACATGCGTCACCCGTTGTTCTTCATCACCTTCCTCAGGTCAACACATGCGTCACACGTGGTCCTACATTACCTTCCTCAGGTCAACACATGCGTCACCCGTCGGTCTTCATGACCTTTCTCAGGTCAACACCTGCGTCACCTGTCGTCCTTCGTCACCTTCTCCAGTTCAACACATGCGTAATCCGTCGTCCTACATCACCTTCCTCAGGTCAACACATGCGTCACCCGTCGTTCTTCATTATCTTCCTCAGGTCAACACTTGCGCCACTCGTCGTCCTGCAACACCTTCTTCAGGTCAACAATTCTGTCACACGTGGTCCTTCATCACCTTCATCAGGTCAAAACATGCGTTACCCGTCGTCCTTCCTCACCCTCCTCATGTCAACACATGCGTCACCCGTCGTCCTAATTCACCTTCCTCAGGTCAACACATGCGTCACCATTCGTCATTCATCACCTTCCTCAGGTCAACACATGCGTCACCCGTCGTCCTTCATCACCTTCCTCAGGTCAACATATGCATCACCTGTCGTCCTTCATCACCTTCCTCAGGTCAGCATATGCGTCACCCCTCAGTCTTCATCACCTTCATCAGATCAACACGTGCGACACCCGTCGTTCTTCATCACCTTCCTCAGATCAACACCTGCGTCATCCGTCGTTCTTCATCACCTTCATAGGTCAACAAATGCGTCACCCGTCGTCCTTCATCACTTACCTCAGGTCAGAATATGCGTCACCGTCATTCTTCATCACCCCTTCATCACGCCTCCCATCGTCCTACATCACATTCCTCAGGTCATGACATGCGTCACCCGTCGTCCTTGATCAAATTCCTCAGGTTAACACATTTGTCGCACATCGTTCTTCATCACCTTCCTCAGGTCAATACAAGTGTCACCCGTAGTCCTACATCACCTTCCTCAGGTGAACACATACGTAACACGTCGTCCTTCATTACCTTCTTCAGGTCAACACATGGGTCACCCGCCATTCTTCATCACCTTCCCCAGGTCAACACATACGTCGCCCATCGTTTTTCATCACCTTCCTCAGGTTAACACATGCGTCACCCGTCGTATTACATAGTCTTAATCAGGTCAAAATATGCGTCACCTGTCGTCCTTCATCACCTTCCTTACGTCAACACATGCGTTACCCGTCGTTCTTCTTTACCTTTCTGAGGTCAACGCATGGGTCACCCGTCGTCCTACATCACCTTCCTCAGGCTCGACACATGGGTCACCAGTCGTTCTTCATTATCTTCCTCAGGTCAACACTTGCGTCACTCGTCGTCCTGCAACACCTTCTTCAGGTCAACAATTGCGTCACACGTCGTCGTTCATCACCTTCTTCAGGTCAACACATGTGTCACCCGTCGTTCTTCATCACCTTCCTCAGGTCAACACATGCGTCACCCGTTGTTCTTCATCACCTTCCTCAGGGCAACACCTGCGTCATCCGTCGTTCTTCATCACCTTCATAGGTCAACAAATGCGTCACCCGTCGTCCTTCATCACTTACCTCAGGTCAGAATATGCGTCACCGTCATTCTTCATCACCCTTCCTCCCACATCACCTTCCTCAGGTCAACACATGCGTCATCCGTCGTTCTTCATCATCTTCCTCAGGTCAACACTTGCGTCACATTTCGTCCCACATCACCTTCCTCAGGTCAATACTTGCGTCACCCGTCGTTCTTTATCATCTTCCTCAGACCAACACGTGCATCACCTGTCGTCTTGCATCACCTTTCTTAGGTCAACACATGCGTCACCCGTTGTTCTTCATCACCTTCTTCAGGTCAACACATGCGTCACCCTTCGTTCTTCATCAGCTTCTTTATTTCAACACATGCCTCACCCATCGTTCTTCATCACCTTCCTAAGGTCAACACATGTGTCACCCGTCGTCCTTCATCACCTTCCTCTGGTCAACACATGCGTCATCCGTCATCCTTCACCACCCTGCTAGGTCAACACATGCATCACTCTTCGTTCTTCATCACCATTCTTTGGTCAACACACACCTCACTCGGTGTTCATCACCTTCCTCAGGTGAAAACATGCGTCACCCGTCATCATTCATCACCTTCGTCAGGGCAACAACAGCGTCACCCGTCATCCTTCATTACCTTCCTCAGGTCAACACATGGGTCACCCGTCGTCCTTCATCACCTTCAACATATCAACACATACGTTTCCCGTTGTTCTTTACCACCTTCCTCAGGTCAGCACACGCGTCATCCGTCGTCCTACATCACCTTCTTTAGGTCAATACATGCGTTACCCGTCGTTCTTCATCACCTTCCTCAGGTTATCACATGCGTCACCCGCCGTCCTACATCGCCTTTCTCAGGTTAATATATGCGTTACCCATCGCTCTTCTTACCTTCCTTAGATCAAGACATGCGTCACCCGTCGGTCTTACTAACCTTCCTCAGGCCAACACATGCGTCACCTGTCGTCCTTCATCACCCTCCCTAGGTCAACACATGCGTCACCCGTCGTCCTGTATCACCTTCCTCGAGCCACCACATGCGTCACCCGTCGTTCTTCATCACCTATCTCAGGTCAACACATGCGTCACCCATCGTCCTTCATAACCTTCCTCAGGTCAACACATGCGACACCCATCGTTCTTCATCATCTTCTTCAGGTCTACGCTTGCGTCATTCGTCGTACTATATGACCTTTCTTAGGTCAACACCTGCGTCACCGCTCGATGTTGTTCACCTTATTCAGATCAACAAATGTGTAACCCGTCGTCCTACATCACCTTCCTCAGGTCAACAAATGCGTCACCCGTCGTCTTTCATCACCTTTCTAAGTTTAACACATGCGTCACACCTCGTTTATCATCACCTTCCTCAGGTAAACAACTCCGTCACCAGTCGTTATTCATCACCTTCCTCAGGTCAAGACATGCATCACCCTTCGTCCTACATCACCCTCCTAAGGTCAAGACATGCATCACCCGTCGTCCTTCATCACCTTACTCAGGTCAACACATGCGTCACCCGTCGTTCTTCATCACCTTCCTCAGGTCAACACGTGCGTCTCACGTCGTCCTACATCACCTTTCCCAGGTCAATACTTGCGTCTCCCGTCGTTCTTCATGACCTTCCTCAGGTCACAACATGCGTCACCCGTCGCCCTGCATCACCTTCCCTAGGTCAAAACTTGCGTCACCGTTGTTTTTCATCACCTTCCTCGGGTCAGCATATGCGTCACCCGTCGTTCTTCATCACCTTCCCCATTTCAACACATACGTCACCCGTCGTTCTTCTTCACCTTCCTTAGGTCAACACATGCGTCATCTGTCGTCCTTCATCACCTTGCTCAGGTCAACACATGTGTCAACCGTCGTCCTACATCACCGTCTTCAGGTTAACACATGCGTCACCTGTCGTCCTTCATCACCATCCTTAGGTCAACACATGCGTCACCCGTTGTTTTTCATCACCTTCCTCAGGTCAACACATGCGTCACCCTTCGTTCTTTATCACCTTCCCCATTTCAACACATGCGTAACTCGTCGTTTTTTCACCTTCCTTAGGTCAACAAATGAGTCAACTGTCGTCCTTCATCACCTTCCACAGGTCAACACATGCGTCACCCGTCGTCCTTCATCACCTTCCTCAGGTCAACACATGCGTCACCCGTCCTTCTTGATCACCTTCCTCAGGTCAACACATGCGTCACCCGTCGTCCTTCATCACCTTCCTCAGGTCAACACATGCGTCACCAGTCTTTCATCATCACTTTCCTCAGGTCAACACATGCGTCACCTATCGTCCTTCATCACGTTCCTCAGGTCAACACAAGCTTTACACGTCGTTCTATATCACTTTCCTCAGGTCAACAAATGCGTCACCAGTCGTTCTTCATCATCTTCCTTAGGTCAACACTTGCATCACCTGTCGTCCTTCATCACCTTAATAAGGTCAACACATGTGTCACCTGTCGTCCTAAATCACCTTCATCATCTGAACACATGCGTCACCCGTCGTCGTTCATCACCTTCCTCAGGTCAACAAATGCGTCACGCGTCGTCCTTCATCACCTCTCTCATGTCAACATATGCGTCACCCGTTGTTCTTCATTACCTTCCTCAGGTCAACACATGCGTCACCCTTGCTTCTTCATGGCCTTCCTCAGGTCAACACATGCGTCACCCGTCGTCCTGCATCAACTTCCTCAGGTCAACATATGCGTCACCCGTCGTCCTTCATCACCTTCTTCAGGTCAACACTTGCGCCACCCGTCGTCCTCCATAACCTTCCTCAGGTCAACACATGCGTCACCCGTCGTCCTTCATCACCTTCCTTAGGTTAACACATGCGTCACCCATCTTCCTTGATCACCTTCCTAAGGTCAACACATGTGTCACCCGTCGTCCTTTATCATCTTTCTCAAGTCAACACATGCATCATACGTCGTCCTTCATCAGCTTTCTCACGTCAACACATGCGTCACCAATCGTCCTTCATCACCTTTCTGAGGTCAACACATGCGTCACCCGTCATTCTTCATCACCTTTCTCAGGTGAACACATGCGTCACCCGTCGTCCTACATCACGTTCCTTAGGACAACACATGCGTCACCCGTCGTCCTACATCACCGTCCTCAGGTTAACACATTCGTCACCCGTCGTTCTTCATCACCTTCCTCAGGTCAACACATGCGTCACCCATTGTCCTTCATCACTTTACTCAGGTCAACACATGCGTCACCCTTCGTCCTACATCACCCTCCTTAGTGAACACATGCCTCACACGTCTTCTTTCATGACCTTACTCACGTCAACACATGCGTCACTCGTCGTCCTACATCACCGTCCTCAGGTTACCACATGCGTCACCCGTCGTTCTTCGTCACCTTCCTCAGATCAACACATGCGTCACCCATCGTCCTACATCACCCTCCTTAGCTCAACACATGTGTCACCCGTCGTCTTTCATCACCTTACTCAGGTCAACACATGCGTCACCCGTCGTCCTACATCACCGTCCTCAGGTTAACACATGCATCACCCGTCGTTCTTCATCACCTATCCTCAGGTCAAGACATGCGTTACACCTCGTCCTACATCACCTTTCCCATGTCAATACTTGCGTCACACGTCGATCTTCATCACCTTCCTCAAGTCAACACATGCATCACCCTTCGTCTTACATCACCTTCCTTAGGTCAGGAAATGCATCACCCGTCGTCCTTCATCACCTTACTCAGGTCAATACATGCGTCACCCGTCGTCCTACATAAACGTCCTCAGGTTAACACATGCGTCACCCGTCGTCCTTCATCACCTTCCTCAGGTCAACACATGCGTCACACGTCGTCCTACATCACCTTTCCCAGGTCAATACTTGCGTCTCCCGTCGTTTTTCATCACCTTCCTCAGGTCAACACATGCGTCACCCGTTGCCCTTCATCACCTTACTTAGGTGAACACATGCGTCACCCGTTTTTTTTCATCACCTTCCTCAGGTCAACACATGCGTCACCCGTCGTTCTTCATCACCTTCCCCATTTCAACACATGCGTCACCCGTCGTTCTTCTTCATCTTCCTTAGGTCAACACATGCGTCATCTGTCGTCCTTCATCACCTTCTTCAGGTCACCACATGCGTCACACGTCGTCCTACGTTACCTTTCCCAGGTCAATACATTCGTCTCCCGACGTTTTTCATCACCTTTCTCAGGTCAACACATGCGTCACCTGTTGTTTTTCATCCCCTTCCTCAGGTCGTCAACACATGCGTTAACTTTCGTTCTTTATCACCTTCCCCAGTTTCAACACATGCGTCACCCGTTGTTCTTCTTCACCTTCCGTAGGTCAACACATGCGTCAACTGTCGTCCTTCATCACCTTCCTCAGGTCAACACATGCGTCACCCGTCGTCCTTCATCACCTTCCTCAGGTCAACACATGCGTCACCCGTCCTTCTTCATCATTTTCCTCAGGTCAACATATGCATCACTTGTCGTCCTTCATCACCTTCCTCAGGACAACACAAGCTTCACACGTCGTCCTACATCACTTTCTTCAGGTCAACAAATGCGTCGCCAGTCGTTCTTCATCATGTTCCTCAGGTCAACACCTGCATCACCTGTCATCCTTCATCACCTTCCTAAGGTCAACACATGTGTCACCCGTCGTCCTACATCACCTCCCTCAGCTGAACACATGCGTCACCCGTCGTCCTTCATCACCTTCCTGAGGTCAACACATGTGTCACCCGTCCTTTTTCATCACCTTCCTCAGGTCAACACATGCGTCACCCGTCGTCCTTCATCACCTTCCTCAGGTCAACACATGCGTCACCCGTCGTTCATCATCACCTTCCTCAGGTCAACAAATGCGTCACCTGTCGTCCTTTATCATCTTCCTCAGGTCAACACAAGCTTTACACTTCGTCCTACATCACTTTCCTCAGGTCAACAAATGCGTCACCAGTCGTTCTTCATCATCTTCCTCAGGTCAACACTTGCATCACCTGTCGTCCTTCATCATCTTCCTCAGGTCAACACATGTGTCACCCGTCGTCCTACATCACCTTCCTCATCTGAACACATGCCTCACCCGTCGTCCTTCATCACCTTCCTCAGATCAACACATGCGTCACCCGTCCTCCTTACATACCTTCTCAGTCACATATGCGTCTACCCGTCGTTCTTCATACCTTCCTCAGGTCAACAATGCGTCACCGCGTCGTCCTTCATCACCTTCCTAGGTCAACACATTGCGTCACCCGTCGTCCTTCATCACCTTCTCAGGTCAACACATGCGTCACCCGTCGTCCTTCATCACCTTCCTTATTTCAACACATGCGTCACCCGTCTTCCTTCATCACCTTCTTCAGGTCAACACATGCGTCACCCGTCGTCCTTTATCATCTTCTCAAGTCAACACATGCATCACACGTCGTCCTTCATCAGCTTTCTCACGTCAACACATGCGTCACCATCGTCCTTCATCACCTTCCTCAGGTAACACAATGCGTCAACCGTTATTCTTCATCACCTTCCTCAGGTCAACAAATGCGTCACCCATCGTCCTTCATCACCTTCCTCAGGTCAACACATGCGTCACCCGTCGTCCTACATCACCTTCCTCAGGTCAACACATGCGCCACCCGTTGTTCTTCATTACCTTCTTCAGGTCAACATATGCGTCACCCGTGGTTCTTAATGACCTTCCTCAGATCACCACATGTGTAGCCCTACGTCCTGCATCAACTTCCTCAGGTCAACATATGCGTTACGCGTCGTCCTTCATCACCTTCTTCAGGTCAACACTTGCACCACCCGTCGTCCTCCATAACCTTCCTCAGGTAAACACATGCGTCACCCGTCGTCCTTCATCACCATCCTTAGGTTAACACATGCGTTACCCGTCTTCCTTCATCACCTTCTTCAGGTCAACACATGCGTCACCCGTCGTCCTTTATCATCTTTCTCAAGTCAACACATGCATCACACGTCGTCCTTCATCAGCTTTCTCACGTCAACACATGCGTCACCCATCGTCCTTCATCACCTTCCTCAGGTCAACACATATGTCAAACGTCATTCTTCATCACCTTCCTCAGGTCAACACATGCGTCACCCATCGTCCTTCATCGCCTTACTCAGGTCAACACATGCGTCACCCTTCGTCCTACATCACCCTCCTAAGGTCAACACATGCGTCACCCGTCGTCTTTCATCACCTTACTCAGGTCAACATATGCGTCACCCGTCGTCCTACATCACCGTCCTCAGGTTAACACATGCGTCACCCGTCGTTCTTCATCACCTTCCTCAGGTCAACACATGCGTTACACCTCGTCCTACATCACCCTCCTTAGGTCAACTCATGCGTCACCCGTCTTCTTTCATCACCTTACTTAGGTCAGTACATGCGTCACCCGTCGTCCACATCACGCCCTCAGGTTACCACAATACTTGCGTCTCCCGTCGTTTTTCATCACCTTCCTCAGGTCAAGACATGCGTCACCAGTTGCCCTGCGTCACCTTCCTTAGGCCAACACATGCGTCACCCGTCTTTCTTCTTCACCTTCCTTAGGTCAACACATGCGTCACCTGTCGTCCTTCATCACCTTCCTCAGGTCAACACATGCGTCACACGTCGTCCTACATTACCTTTCCCAGGCCAATACTTGCGCCTCCCGTCGTTCTTCATGACCTTCCTCATGTCAACACATGCGTCACCGGTCGCCCTGCATCACCTTCCCTGGGTCAAAACATGCGTCACCCGTTGCTTTTCATCACCTTCCTCAGGTCAACACATGCGTCACCCGTCGTTCTTCTTCACCTTCCCCATTTCAACACATACGTCGCCCGTCGTTCTTCTTCACCTTCCTTAGGTCAACACATGCGTCACCTGTCGTCCTTAATCACCTTGCTCAGGTCAACACATGTGTCACCCGTCGTCCTACATCATCGTGTTCAGGTTAACACATGCGTCACCTGTCGTCCTTCATCACCATCCTTAGGTCACCACATGCGTCACCCGTTGTTTTTCATCACCTTCCTCAGGTCAACACATACGTCACCCTTCGTTCTTTATCACTTTCCCCATTTCAACACATGCGTCACCCGTTGCCCTGCGTCACCTTCCTTAGGTCAACACATGCGTCATCCGTCTTTCTTCTTCACCTTCCTTAGGTCAACACATGCGTCAACTGTCGTCCTTCATCACCTTCCTCAGGTCAACACATGCGTCATCCGTCCTTCTTCATCACCTTCCTGAGGTCAACACATGCGTTACCCGTCGTCCTTCATCACCTTCCTTATTTCAACACATGCGTCACACGTCTTCCTTCATCACCTTCTTCAGGTCAACACGTGGGTCACCCGTCGTCCTTTATCATCTTTCTCAAGTCAACACATGCATCATACGTCGTCCTTCATCAGCTTCTCACGTCAACACCTGCGTCAACCATCGTCCTTCATCACCTTCCTCAGGTGAACACATGCGTCACCCGTTATTCTTCTTCACCTTCCTCAGGTGAACACATGCGTCACCCGTCATCCTACATCACCTTCCTCAGGTCAACACATGCGTCACCCGTCGTTCTTCATCACCTTCCTCAGGTCAACACATGCGTCACCCATCGTCCTTCATCACCTTCCTCAGGTCAACACCTGCGTCACCCTTCCTCCTACATCACCCTCCTTAGGTCAGGACATGCATCATCCGTCGTCCTTCATCACCTTACTCAGGTCAACACATGCGTCACACGTCGTCCTTCATCACCTTCCTCAGGTCAACACATGCGTCACACGTCGTCCTACATCACCTTTCCCAGGTCAATACTTTCGTCTCTCGTCGTTTTTCACTACCTTCCTCAGGTCAACACATGCGTCACCCGTTGCCCTGCATCACCTTCCTTAGGTCAAGACATGCGTCACCCGTCTTTTTTCATAACCTTCCTCAGGTCAACACATGCGTCACCCGTCGTTCTTCATCACCTTCCCCATTTCAACACATACGTCACCCGTCGTTCTTCTTCACTTTCCTTAGGTCAACACATGCGTCACCTGTCGTCCTTCATCACCCTCCTCAGATCAACACATGCGTCACACGTCGTCCTACATTACCTTTCCCAGGTCAATACTTGCGTCTCCCGTCGTTTTTCATCACCTTCCTCAGGTCAACACATGCGTCACCCGTCGCCCTGCATCACCTTCCTTAGGTCAACACTTGCGTCACATGCTGTTTTTCATCACCTTCCTCATGTCAACACATGCGTTAACCTTCGTTCTTTATCACCTTCCCCATTTCAACACATGCGTCACCCGTTATTCTTCTTCACCTTCCTTAGGTCAACACATGCGTCAACTGTCGTCCTTCATCACCTTCCTCAGGTCAACACATGCGTCACCCGTCGTCCTTCATCACCTTACTCAGGTCAACACATGCGTCACCCGTCCTTCTTCATCACCTATGTCTTCATAGATTCCCAATTAGTGATTGGGACGTGCAGGAAGATGTAACTACTTAAGTAACTGTGCTTCTTTTTTTTTGTGAATCTACACAAAGGGGTGTTTGTCGGTAAGCGACCAATCTACATGTATATAGTGAAAGAAGTGTTTAATTGAAGGAAGACTGTATGGACACAATAAGAGGAAGATTTTCAGATCAGACTGCTGATAGCATAGATAGGAGTAAGTTAAGAGGTGGCAGTGAGACGATGGTTTGAATATACCTTACCTGACGTAAAACACAGCGACCTCCCAGCACCGCTCAACCTTCGAGTGCGGCCTGTCAGACGGGAGCAATGGGCAACCCTGCCAAGGCGTCCACCGCCCGCCCGACAACCCGACCTCAGGAACTGGTACCTGCCCGGGAGCCACGGGAGAACAGCCTAATCCCGCACACCCCAAGCCAACAAAGGGGAGATGACCTTCAACCTGCCCGGTGGCCGACACCAGATGGACAAGGCAGGCCCGATTGCTAACCTGTGCTCTTGGACCACATCCTGTAAAGGGAATAGGTCCAGGTTAGGGCTTTGACACTGCACACCTCAAGGTCCTGGTATGTCAGTCCTAGCCCAGTGAGAGCTCTCGCGCTTTCTTGCCACCATGCGCCACGCCAGTTTAATGTGGCAGATGTTATATGCACGGTGCCTTTTCCGGTGAGTTCCCGTACGCCTTGTAGGACTTCCGGGGTGCGGCAGTAGCTGCACTTGTGCTGGTGTGCAGCTGAAAGCGCGAAATGAACTCCAGAGACCTGAGTATCGATCAAATAGGCCTCTGTACCTTTGAAGCCATATGTCTGGCTTCCGAAAGGACCCCACAATCGGAATACGCGGCTCGCAGAACACCTCGTAACCCCTCTGCCTCAATCGTCCGGTCAAATAGGCACTGATGTTATCGTGCCGTTTTACCCTCCCGCCATGGGTACGGGGGCACATCTGTGCGATGTGCCCGAGTGTACCCGGCTTCTGACAGGTGTCACAGAGGCCGTTGATCTCGGGCCGGCCCCTGGACGCCCTGGCAGGGGTGGGTAACGCGCCTATCCTCACTTGGACGGCTTTCACGTAATCAGAACCGGACAGGAACCGGTTCCCGCTATTTACCCATCTGCTAACCTGAGGCACGGCAGCAGATGGAGCGAGACCCGCTCCGTCAACGGTGCTGACCAGGTTGGCCCTCCATACGTGAAGGCGTTCGGGTTTATTACCCGCCTGCCGACCAGCAATGCATGCGGGTCCGGTCCAGCGCTGCAGCCTTGCTCAACACTGCAGGCTCCCGGACAGCCGCCTGAATCACCGGGTCAGTCGAGGTGAGTAATTTCTCGAACCGCGCTTGTTTATTCAGTCGGACGGTCGAGACAAAGTCCGGTATACCCAGCCCACCATCTCCAGCTGCCGAGTGGAAGTATGCGCAGGGCACGTCATGGGCTAGGCGCAGCCAGCGGCGAACCGCCACTCGCACTTGCCTGTCCATGCGTGCTAACTGTGTCTTATAGACTTCCCCCAACACCAGTCGATGCATGAGCTTGGGCACCAGATGTCCCACAAGCAACGCAATCCGTTGTTGAGGTTTTAGAGGGGCTCTGGTGATGTTAAGGGGCCCCTCTTCTAACAGGGCACCGTAGGATTTTCGCCGCCCCTCAGCTCCGACAAGAACGCCGAGGTACTTATACTCGTCCTCAGCACTCATGGAGCCGACAGCACTGCCTAAAACTTGGAACGTCCTATTTTTATTGACGTACCAAGTCTTGCGTTTGCCGTCAACCTCCATGCTGAGGGTACGACATTTCCCTGGATTGACATGAAGCCCACCCCCCGCGAGGGTCTCAGCCATCACGTTCATTGCCTGCTGCAGGCCAGTGGGCGTCTGCGCTACCAGGACCAAATCATCGGCAAACGCCAATGCTGATACCCTTTGGTCACCCAACCTAACCCCTACACCAGTCTCTTTCACCCTTGCGATTCCCTCGTCAATCACAAGGTTGAAGAGAATTGGTGATAAGGGGTCACCCTGCTTGACCCCACGAGTCATATGTACCTTCTCCGACGTCTCGCCGCTGCCTTCGATGTGAGTGAAGGCTCGGTCATACGTCGACATGACATATGCCCTGACGGGGGCTGGGATGCCCTTCCGCGACATGGCCCGCTCGATAGTGCTATGGTTAACACTATCGAATGCTTTGGCCACGTCGAGGAATGCCAGATGCACACCGTGGGCGTGTGCCCGCGCACGACCGACGATCGCATCCAAGATCGTGAGGTACTCAAGGCATCCGTCTATTGGGACGAATGCCTTTTGAACTTCATCGATCTGGACGAGGCTCGAGATGCGGCTACTCAGGATCTTATGGAGCAGGCGGACTATGGCACAAGAGATGGTAATCGGCCTATAGTCCTTGGGTTCGGTTGGATTGGGTACCTTGGGTAGCAGCACCGTTCGGTTTGCCTTCAGTGGCTCTGGTAGAGTAGACGTAGCCAGCCACAGGTTAAACATTTTGGCCAGGATCCTCGGAGGAATGGACTTCAGTAATCTAGTCGACATCCCATCAGGACCAGGGGCAGATGTTCCGGTGGCTTTGAGGTGATGTGCTACCTCGCCTACGGTGACAACTCCTGCTAGTTGTCCATATTCTTGGTCGC
Organism: Panulirus ornatus; assembly: GCF_036320965.1. Classification (NCBI taxonomy): domain Eukaryota; kingdom Metazoa; phylum Arthropoda; class Malacostraca; order Decapoda; family Palinuridae; genus Panulirus; species Panulirus ornatus. Next base: position 38,642,077 of record NC_092233.1, read on the forward strand.
AATCGGTTATGGCACATTCATCCGGCTCAGATGGTCGAGAGAAGAGAGCCCCCCAAAAGGGATTGAGGCGTTCCGGCCCAACCGAGGTTGGCGGTACCTCCCAGTCACCTTTAAGGACCAGTCCAGCGGCCTAAGACCTATTTTCTCGATAGAGTCTCTGTACCTTCCGGTATTGTTCTCTTCTAAGCCGGTTTCCACGCAAAGGAAATTCCTCCGCTCGGCGCACGGGGCCTTGAACCACCTCCACCACGATTCTGGCGGTCTTCGGGTGAGCCACAGGAGCTTGTCACGTGTGTGGCGTGCTCTTCGGCTACCCTGATTGCGGCCAGGATGTCACCCTGACGCAAGTGGTCAAGGGCTGCATTTAGGATGTCCTCGCCCCACGATGGACTTGTGGGGCCAGGTCCTAATGTGTCGAGATAAGCGACAGTCTCCGCCACAAAGGAAGCAATTGTTTGGGATTGGGGGACCCGCGGGACGGCTGGGACAGTTAAAACCGTGGGAGGAATAGTCTCACCACTGGGATCTGCACTCGCGTACATCCCTGTACGCGGTGCTTCCTCCGGGGCGCCACCCCGCGTGTTGCTTCGCCTTGTGGATAGGACACGCCTCTCAGTCGACACACCATCCATCACCTCGTCTTCACCAGTTTCCTGGAGGAGGTTTAAGTTTAAGGTCAGTTCCTGAACCCTGGTCTTATACGACGCTTTGCGTCGGAGACCTTTGATCGCTTCGACCGTCCTAGAAGGAACAATCTCCTACAACCGCTGGTTCAGGCCCTACCCGGCAACTAGTGAGGGACCAGCTGCCATCCTGGCCTCAGCCCTGGCGAGGAGCCCCACCTCCTCGTCAGACCATCGAGCCTTGGATATAACATGCCTGGTTGCCAACTCCTGGTGGAAGGAGTTGGCATGTGCCTGCCTTTCATGGACCCTACGGCCGCGAAAGCTGGCAAAGGTCTTCCCACAATGTGAGCAAGTAGGTGAACGGTCGTCGTCCGTTCTATAATGACTGTAGCTGGTACCCGACATACCAACAGAGGCTGGCACGCTATTCCTAAGGAATGGGTTATGCGTGACGGGTACCACGAAGCGAAAACCCGTGACAAGGGTGGACGCTCCGGCTTAAGTCGCACAGTACTGCCGCCCGAAGGAAGCAGAGCACTGCAGTCAGTTGGTGGACACTGCCGCTGCGCTTCAGTCCTGGGGATTGCCCTTTGGTAATTGCCCTACTGTACCAGTAAGCGTAGCTGGACAACTTCCGACTCTCAGCTGTTGGTTGGAATGTAATGAATATCCAATCAACGAAGTTAGGGCTTAAAGTATGCAATCACTCGAGTTACTCGGCTTGTATGCGTTATAAAAGCGAGTGATAATCCTGGTGCAACACATGCGTCTCCCGTCGTTCTTCATCACCTTTCTCAGGTCAACACATGCGTCACCCGTCGTCCTTCATTACCTTCCTCAGGTCAACACATGCGTCACCAGTCGTTCTTCATCATGTTCCTCAGGTCAACACTTGCATCACCTGTCGTCCTTCATCACCTTCCTCAGGTCAACACATGTGTCACCCGTCGTCCTACATCACCTTCCTCAGCTGAACACATGCGTCACCCGTCGTCCTTCATCACCTTCCTCAGGTCAACACATGCGTCACCCGTTGTTCTTCATCACCTTCATCAGGTCAACAATTGCGTCACCCGTGGTTCTTCATCACATTCATCAGGTCACCACATGCGTCACCCGTCGTCTTGCATCAACTTCCTCAGGTCAACATATGCGTCACCCGTCGTCTTTCATCAACTTCCTCAGGTCAACACTTGCGCCACCCGTCGTCCTTCATAACCTCCCTCAGGTCAACACATGAATCACCCGTCGTCCGTCATCACCTTCCTTATTTCAACACATGCGTCACCCGTCTTCCTTCATCACCTTCTTCAGGTCAACACATGCGTCACTCGTCGTCCTTTGTCATCTTTCTCAAGTCAACACATGCGTCACCCGTCGTCCTGCATCAAGTTCCTCAGGTCAACATGTGCGTCACCCGTCGTCCTTCATCATCTTCCTCAGGTCAACACTTGCGTCATCCGTCATTCTTCTTCACCTTCCCCAGGTGAACACATGCGTCACCCGTCGTCCTGCATCGCCTTGCTCAGGTCAACACATGCGTCATCCATCGTCATACATCACCTTCCTCGGGTCAACACATGCGTCACCCGTTGTCCTACATCACCTTCTTCAGCTCAACACATACGTCACCCGTCATCCTTCATCACCTTCCTGAGGTCATCACATGCGTCACCCGTCATCCTTCATCATCTTCCTCAGGTCAAGACATGCGTCACCCGTCGTCCTTTATCATCTTCCTCAGGTCAACTCATGCGTCACCCGTCGTTCTTCATCACCATCCTCAGGTCAACACATGCCTCACCCATCGTCCTTCATCACCTTCCTCAGGTCAACACATGCTTCACCCGTTGTCCTTCATGACCTTCCTCAGGTCAACACATGCGTCACCCGTCGTCCTTCATCACCTTCCTCAGGTTAACACATTCGTCATCCGTATTCCTTCATCACTTTCCTCCGGTCAACAGATGCCTCACCCGTCGTCCTTCATCACCTTCCTCAGGTCAACACATGCTTCACCCGTTGTCCTTCATCACCCTCCTCAGGTCAACACATACGCCACCCGTCGTCCTTCATCACCATCCTCAGGTAAACACATGCGTCACCCGTCGTCCTTCATCTCATTCCTCAGGTCAACACATGCGTCACTCGTCGTCCTTCATCACCTTCCTCAGGTCAACACATGCGTCACTTGTCGTCCTTCATCACCTTCCTTAGGTCAACACAAGCTTCACATGTCGTCCTACATCACTTTCCTCAGGTCAACAAATGCGTCACCAGTCGTTCTTCATCATGTTCCTCAGGTTAACACTTGTATCACCTGTCGTCCTTCATCACCTTCCTCAGGTCAACACATGCGTCACCCGTCGTCCTTCATCACCTTCCTCAGCTGAACACATGCGTCATCCGTCGTCCTTCATCACCTTCCTCAGGTCAACACATGCGTCACCCGTCGTTCTACATCACCTTTCTCATGTTCTTCATCACCTTCCTCAGGTCAACAAATGCGTCACCCGTGGTTCTTCATCACATTCATCAGGTCACCACATGCGTCACCCGTCGTCCTGCATTAACTTCCTCAGGTCAACATATGCGTCACCCGTCGTCCTTCATCAACTTCCTCAGGTCAACACTTGCGCCACCCGTCGTCCTTCATAACCTCCCTCAGGTCAACACATGAGTCACCCGTCGTCCTTCATCACCTTCCTTATTTCAACACATGCGTCACCCGTCTTCCTTCATCACCTTCTTCAGGTCAACACATGCGTCATTCGTCGTCCTTTGTCATCTTTCTCAAATCAACACATGCGTCACCCGTCGTCCTGCATCAAGTTCCTCAGGTCAACATATGCGTCACCCGTCGTCCTTCATCACCTTCCTCAGGTCAACACTTGCGTCACCCGTCATTCTTCTTCACCTTCCGCAGGTGAACACATGCGTCACCCGTAGTCCTACATCACCTTGCTCAGGTCAACACATGCGTCACCCGTCGTCATACATCACCTTCCTCGGGTCAACACATGCGTCATCATCTCAGTCAGGCCAACACCTGCATCACATGTCGTCCCTCATCACCTTCCTTAGGCCAACACCTGCATCACCCGTCGTCTTTCATCACCTTCCGTAGACCAATACATGCGTCACCCCTCGTCCTTCATCATCTTTCTCAGGCCAACATCTGCGTCACCCTTCGTTCTTCATCACTTTCCTCAGGCCAGCCCCCACCCCCTCCCAGGTGTTGTGTGGGCGGGCAGCGCCTGCGTTCTCACAGGTGTCGTGTGGGCGGGTAGCGCCTCTGTTCCCCCAGGCGTTGTGTGGGCGGGTAGCGCCTCTGTTCCCCCAGGCGTCGTGTGGGCGGGCAGCGCCTGTGTTTCCCCAGGTGCCGTGTGGGCGGGTAACGCCTGTGTTTCCCCAGGTGCCGTGTGGACGGGTAGCGCCTCTGTTCCCCCAGGCGTCGTGTGGGCGGGCAGCGCCTGTGTTCCTCCGGGTGTTGTGTGGGCGGGCAGCGCCTGTGTTCCCCCGGGTGTTGTGTGCGCGGGCTGCGCCTACGTTCCCCCAGGTGTCGTGTGGGCGGGGTGGGCCTACGTTCCCCCAGGTGTCGTGTGGGCGGGGTGGGCCTTATTTTCCTCCCCGGGAAGGGTCCAGGGTGTAGCGGCTCCAGGGGTCATCCAGAACTTTTGAAGCGAGAGTTATCATTCCACATTTTTGATCTGTTACTTGTACGTTACGTTTGGTTCTTAGGTAACGGAGCACGGTTGAAGAGATAACGGGCATCACCTACGTTGGATAACATAACGGGAGAGCAAATGACAGGTAACAGCACGAGAATGGAGAGCCATACACGTGCCAGGTACATGTATACATTATGATCCTCCTCTATATATAGCATGCGTCTGTCGTCACGTCTATGTTTTTCACAGGAAAACCTGAAAGCTATAAACCATTTTTCTTCAAGTTATTATCACTTAACCTGGTCAAAGCTAGATTACGATCAGTTTAGTGCGACATAACATGAAACGCGGATAACTTGCATATGGGTTTTATATGGACATAATCGCTGTTCGTCCTGGGAAAAGTTGGATCAGAGCCACTACATGGCTCCGCCACACACGCCAGGCCACCAGTCTCCGGGACGTGCTCGCCCCGATCGGACGTGTGTGTCTACGGACTCCGCTCGCCGCGGTTTGTTGTGTGACGACCTGACACCACACAGAGTTCTGAACTGTGACGGAAACGTGATGATATCTTGTCGTTGTATTGTATCAGGAATATGTGATGGGTGTCGACACTATCTTGTGTCTTCGAGATTAAGCTCTGTACATTAACATCTGGACTCTAACAAAAAATACCCGATAAACTCTCAGTGAGGTTTTGAAGGTAAGCACAAAACTGCCGAATAAAGTGAAGTATTCCACACACAAATGTATCATGCACTTCTTCCTGAAAGCAAGTTAACACTGGACGATAACTGAATGATAACTGGGCTGTATGTTGGCGACAGTTGGACGATAACTGAGTGATAGCTGGGCTGTATGTGCGCGACAGTTGGACGATAACTGAGTGATAGCTGGGCTGTATGTAGGCGACAGCTGGGCGATAACTGAGTGATAGCTGGGCTGTATGTGGGCGACAGCTGGGCGATAACTGAGTGATAGCTGGGCTGTATGTGGGCGACAGCTGGGCGATAATTGAGTGATACCTGGGCTGTATGTGGGCGACAGCTGGGCGATAACTGAGTGATAGCTGGGCTGTATGTGGGCGACAGCTGGGCGATAATTGAGTGATACCTGGGCTGTATGTGGGCGACAGCTGGGCGATAACTGAGTGATAGCTGGGCTGTATGTGGGCGACAGCTGGGCGATAATTGAGTGATACCTGGGCTGTATGTGGGCGACAGCTGGGCGATAAGGCTTAACTGTATAGAATCAACTGAAATGATCTTACAAACAAGGTTTATGCACCACAGAACAGACCTGTTGATGATGGACTACCGTAGATATGTGAACGAAGAATGTAGGAGCTTCATCCATGAATCAAGTAAGGAGATGAGGTAGGCTCATGTACGTCAGGGTTCCAGTGTGAGAGTAATGCTACGGGAGGGACTTGACACTAAGGCGGCAAACGAATGGTTCAGTTCGACTCAAATTCGTTGGTTCATGTTAATCTTGTGAAGCGCAATACTGGGTGAACTTAGCGTGCTGTTTGTACACGGCGCACTACAGGCCTCACCATCAGCCTCTTCTTTACCTCTGCTGATGGCCTGTGATGAGGATTGCTGAGGAAGATGCAAGATATGAGTGGCCAGGGGAACCCATCACAGCAGGAAAGCCTATTTTTTTCACTTTACCTTTACACAGGAGGCGTCTGTCTATATATATATATATATATATATATATATATATATATATATATATATATATATATATATATATATATATATATATATATATATATATATATATATATATATATATATATATATATATATATATATATATATATATATTTTCCTTGGTTTAAGTTTTGTATGCTCTAACAGAGAAGCCAGCTGTGTTGATGTCACAAAGTCTTTTTGTAATTCAGAAAAATACAGTAATTTAAGTAATGATGATATTGATATTTGCAAGGGTTTAGTGTATGCCAGTTTGCCAAAACCAGTGGAAGCTAATTGCCCTAAAAGATTCATAAAAGCTATTAACACCTTAAAAAAAAGACAAGGATATACATATTACTAAAGCAGATAAGGCTAACACAGTTGTGGTTTTAGACAAAAGTAACTATTTATCTAAAATGAATGATCTTCTAAATGATAACACAACATATTCTAAACTTAGTAAAAATCCCTTAGAAGCAGTTAATTATCACTTCAATAAAGAAATGAAGTTGTTATTGAAAGGTAACATTTCTCTTATCAAAAATTTGTCATCTTTGTCCCCTTCATTGCCATATATGTATGGACTTATCAAAACACATAAACTAAATTTTCCAGCAAGACCTATAGTAAGTTCAGTAGGCTTCATCACATAGATTATCAAAATGGTTCGTTTCCTTATTAAGCCCTTTAGTGGGTAAGGTATCAAATTCTAATATCATGAACAATGTAGATTTAGTCAACAAGCTAAACAATATCAATATTAATTTGATTTCAAACTAGTTAGCTTTGATGTTTCCTCACTTTTCACTAAAGTTCCAGTTGATGACCTTTTAGAATATTTATTTGATGTCTTGGATGATATTCAATTACCTATTTCAAAGTCTAATTTCATTGAACTGATAAAATTGTGTATAAAAGACTGTGTATTTCAATTTAATGGAGATTATTATGCTCAAAAATTTGGTATGGCAATGGGTAACCCTCTTTCACCTAAACTAAGTAATCTTTATATGGAATTTTTTTAAACAAAATTACTAAAGGATATCTTACCTTCTAATGCAATTTGGTTTAGGTATGTAGATGATGTTCTTTGTCTTTGGCCAACAAATGAAAATTTACAAATATTTCTCCCCTTACTTAACAATTTAGTACCTTCCATCAAATTTACTGTAGAAAATGAAAGTAATGGTATGTTACCATTTTTAGATTGCATGTTCCATAGACAAGGAAACAAGTTTAAGTTTAGCATATACAGAAAACCCACCAATGTATGCTCATATATCCATTATTACTCATCTCAACATGACAGAGTTAAATTATCATCATTTCAATCTATGTTCCTAAGGGCATTGCGTATTTGCAGTCCAGAGTTTATTGATGATGAGTTTGAGAAGATATATTCTATTGGATCTAAGTTAAAGTACCCTAGATCTTTCATTGATAAATCCCTTAAGTTAGCAAAGAAATCATTTTATAGAGTTGAGCCCAAACCTCCCATTGACACCAAGAATCTTTTAGTCCTCCCTTTTAATAATAATTTCACTTTGCTTCCCATGTTGCTTAAATCCTTTAATATTAAAGTAAATGTTGCCTTTAGCAACAATACTACTATAAAGAATATCTTAATCAGGAATTCACCAGAAAATTCTCTTGGCTGCATCTATAAAGTTCCTTGTGGAAACTGTGATAAATTTTATGTTGGTCAGACTGGTAAGGATCTTTCTGTTAGACTTAAGCAACATAAATATAGTATAAGAACGGGACAAGAATCAAATGCCTTGTTTAATCATGTTTAAAACTATGATCATTGTATTGACTGGAGTAACGCCATCTCAGTTGTTAACTCTAACTCATATACCAAGAGAAATATCATTGAATCTTCTATTATTAAATACACAAAGAATTATAATCTTAATATTGGTGATGGTCTGTACAAATTAGATAACTTTATTGTTGATAAGATTTGTAAAATGATAAGTTTATGAACGACCGTTGTATGTTTTGGACAATCACATGTTTACCAAATGGCGTCCTAGCTTCGTCTCTTCGATGTATATCAACTGACTGTTATATTTTTCTGTTGTGTCTCCCCTGATGATGTGATTATTACACGAAAGTGCACTTGGGAACTTTTCGTGTTTCATTTTCCCTGTGGACTCATAGGAATATCTTGATCACGCGCAAAATTGTGATCCTTTCCAATATATATATATATATATATATATATATATATATATATATATATATATATATATATATATATATATATATATATATATACATATATATATATATATATATATATATATATATATATATATATATTCTTTCTTTCTTCTTTCAAACTATTCGCCATTTCCCGCATTAGCGAGGTAGCGTTAAGAACAGAGGACTGGGCCTTTGAGGGAATACCCTCACCTGGCCTAATTCTCTGTTCCTTCTTTTGGAAAATTAAAAAAAAAACCGAGAGGGGAGGATTTCCAGCCCCCCGCTCCCTCCCCTTTTAGTCGCCTTCTACGACACGCAGGGAATACGTGGGAAGTACTCTTAATCCCCTATCCCCAGGGATCATATATATATATATATATATATATATATATATATATATATATATATATATATATATATATATATATAGGGGATAGGGGAGAAAGAATACTTCCCACGTATTCCCTGCGTGTCGTAGAAGGCGACTAAAAGGGAAGGGAGCGGGGGGCTGGAAATCCTCCCCTCTCATTTTTTTATTTTAATTTTCCAAAAGAAGGAACAGAGAAGTGGGCCAGGTGAGGGTATTCCCTCAAAGGCCCAGTCCTCTGTTCTTAACGCTACCTCGCTATCGCGGGAAATGGCGAATAGTATGAAAAAAAAAGAAAAAAAAAAAAATATATATATATATATATATATATATATATATATATATATATATATATATATATATATATATATATATATATATATATATATATATATATGTATATATATTCACTGAGAACCAATCACTTTCCTCTCTTCCTACACGTACACATGCCTTACATCCTCGATAAAAACTTTTCACTGCTTCTAGCAACTTTCCTCCCACACCATATATTCTTAATACCTTCCACAGAGCATCTCTATCGACTCTATCATATGCCTTCTCCAGATCCATAAATGCTACATACAAATCCATTTGCTTTTCTAAGTATTTCTCACATACATTCTTCAAAGCAAACACCTGATCCACACATCCTCTACCACGTCTGAAACCACACTGCTCTTCCCCAATCTGATGCTCTGTACATGCCTTCACCCTCTCAATCAATACCCTCCCATATAATTTACCAGGAATACTCAACAAACTTATACCTCTGTAATTTGAGCACTCACTCTTATCCCCTTTGCCTTTCTACAATGGCACTATGCACGCATTCCGCCAATCCTCAGGCACCTCACCATGAGTCATACATACATTAAATAACCTTACCAACCAGTCAACAATACAGTCACCCCCTTTTTTAATAAATTCCACTGCAATACCATCCAAACCTGCTGCCTTGCCGGCTTTCATCTTCCGCAAAGCTTTCACTACCTCTTCTCTGTTTACCAAAACATTTTCCCTAACCCTCTCACTTTGCACACCACCTCGACCAAAACACCCTATATCTGCCACTCTATCATCAAACACATTCAACAAACCTTCAAAATACTCACAGGGGTGTGTGATGTCTCCATGGTTGTTTAATTTGTTTATGGATGGGGTTGTTAGGGAGGTAAATGCAAGAGTTTTGGAAAGAGGGGCAAGTATGAAGTCTGTTGGGGATGAGAGAGCTTGGGAAGTGAGTCAGTTGTTGTTCGCTGATGATACAGCGCTGGTGGCTGATTCATGTGAGAAACTGCAGAAGCTGGTGACTGAGTTTGGTAAAGTGTGTGGAAGAAGAAAGTTAAGAGTAAATGTGAATAAGAGCAAGGTTATTAGGTACAGTAGGGTTGAGGGTCAAGTCAATTGGGAGGTGAGTTTGAATGGAGAAAAACTGGAGGAAGTGAAGTGTTTTAGATATCTGGGAGTGGATCTGGCAGTGGATGGAACCATGGAAGCGGAAGTGGATCATAGGGTGGGGGAGGGGGCGAAAATTCTGGGGGCCTTGAAGAATGTGTGGAAGTCGAGAACATTATCTCGGAAAGCAAGAATGGGTATGTTTGAAGGAATAATGGTTCCAACAATGTTGTATGGTTGCGAGGCGTGGGCTATGGATAGAGTTGTGCGCAGGAGGATGGATGTGCTGGAAATGAGATGTTTGAGGACAATGTGTGGTGTGAGGTGGTTTGATCGAGTGAGTAACGTAAGGGTAAGAGAGATGTGTGGAAATAAAAAGAGCGTGGTTGAGAGAGCAGAAGAGGGTGTTTTGAAGTGGTTTGGGCACATGGAGAGAATGAGTGAGGAAAGATTGACCAAGAGGATATATGTGTCGGAGGTGGAGGGAACGAGGAGAAGAGGGAGACCAAATTGGAGGTGGAAAGATGGAGTGAAAAAGATTTTGTGTGATCGGGGCCTGAACATGCAGGAGGGTGAAAGGAGGGCAAGGAATAGAGTGAATTGGAGCGATGTGGTATACCGGGGTTGACGTGCTGTCAGTGGATTGAATCAAGGCATTGAAGCTTCTGGGGTAAACCATGGAAAGCTGTGTAGGTATGTATATTTGCGTGTGTGGACGTATGTATATACATGTGTATGGGGGGGGGGTTGGGCCATTTCTTTCGTCTGTTTCCTTGCGCTACCTCGCAAACGCGGGAGACAGCGACAAAGTATAATAAAATAAATAAATATAAAAAAAAATATATATATATATATATATATATATATATATATATATATATATATATATATATATATATATATATATAGATATAGATATAGATAGATAGATAGATAGATAGATAGATAAATAGATAGAAATATATATGGTACTACAGTGGATTTTATCAAAAAGGGGTGACCGTGTTGTTGATTGGTTGGTAAGGTTATTCAACGTATGGATGGATCATGGTGAAAAGCCTGAGGATTGGCGGAATGTATGCGTAGTGATATTGCACAAAGGCAAAGGGGATGAAGTTGAGTGTTCATATTTCAGAGGCATATGTTTGTTGAGTACACCTGGGAAATCATATGGGAGGGTATTGTTGGAGACGGTTAATGCATGAACAGGTCATCAGACGGTTGAAGAGCAGCGTGGTTTCAGAAGTGGTAGAGGACTTATGGAGCAGGTGACACATACTTAGAAAAACAAAACAAAAAAAATTAATTGGTTCCCAGTGAACGTTGGTTTCCCGCTGTGCGCGTGATGTCTCCATGGTTGTTTAATTTGTTTATGGGGTGGTTAGAGAGGTGAATGCGAGAGTTTTGGTGAGAGGGGCAGGTTTGCAGTCTGTTCTGGGTGAGAGGGCTTGGAAAGTGAGGCAGTTGTTGTTCGCTGATGATACAGCGCTGGTGGCTGATTCGAGTCAGAAACTGCAGAAGATGGTGACTGAGTTTGGTAAAGTGTGTGAAAGAAGAAACTTGAGAGTAAAGTGAATAAGAGTAAGGTTATTAGGCTCAGTAGGGTTGAGGGACAAGTTAATTGGGAGGTAAGTTTGAATGGAAATATACTGGAGGAAGCGATTTTTTTTTTATATCTGGGAGTGGATTTAGCAGCGGATGGAACCATGAAAGCCGAAGTGAGTCACAGGGTGGGGGAGGGGGCGAAGGTTCTCGGAGCGTTCAAGAATGTCTGGAAGACGAGAACATTATCTCGGAGAGCAAAAATGGGTATTTTTCAATGAATAGTAGTTCCAACTAGTAGTTCTCCCCTATCCCTGGGGATATTGGAGAAAGAATACTTCCAATGCATTCCTCACGTGTCGTAGAAGGCGACTAAAGGGGACGGGAGCGGGGGGGGGGGGGGGCTGGAAACCCTCCCCTCCTCGTATTTTAACTTTCTAAAAGGGGAAACAGAAGAAGGAGTCACGCGGGGAGTGCTCATCCTCCTCGAAGGCTTAGATTGGGGTGTCTAAATGTGTGTGGATGTAACCAAGATGAGAAAAAAGGAGAGATAGGTAATATGTTTGAGGAAAGGAACCTGGATGTTTTGGCTCTGAGTGAAACGAAGCTCAAGGGTAAAGGGGGAGAGTGGTTTGGGAATGTCTTGGGCGTAAAGTCAGAGGTTAGTGAGAGGACAAGATCAAGGGAAGTAGTAGCACTACTCCTGAAACAGGAATGGTAGGAGTATGTGACAGAGTGTAAGAAAGTAAACTCTAGATTAGTATGGGTAAAACTAAAAGTGGATGGAGAGAGATGGGTGATTATTTGTGCATATGCACCTGGGCATGAGAAGAAAGATCATGAGCGGCAAGTGTTTTGGGAGCAGCTGAGTGAGTGTGTTAGTAGTTTTGATGCACGAGAGCGGGTTATAGTGATGGGTGATTTGAATGCAAAGGTGAGTAATGTGGCAGTTGAGGGAATAATTGGTGTACATGGGGTGTTCAGTGTTGTAAATGGAAATGGTGAAGAGCTTGTAGATTTAAGTGCTGACAAAGGACTGGTGATTGGGAATATCTGGTTTAAAAAGAGACATATACAAAAGTATACGTATGTAAGTAGCAGAGATGGCCAGAGAGCGTTATTGGATTACGTGTTAATTGAAAGGCGCGCGAAAGAGAGACTTTTGGAAATTAATGTGCTGAGAAGTGCAACTGGAGGGATGTCTGATCATTATCTTGTGGAGGCGAAGGTGAAGATTTGTAGAGGTTTTCAGAAAAGAAGAGAGAACGTTGGGGTGAAAAGAGTGGTGAAAGTGAGCTTGGGAAGGAGACTTGGGTGAGGAAGTATGAGGAGAGACTCAGTACAGAATGGAAAAACGTGAGAACAAAGGAGGTAAAGGGAGTGGGGGAGGAATGGGATGTATTTAGGGAAGCAGTGTTTGCTTACGCAAAAGATGCTTGTGGCATGAGAAGCGTAGGAGATGGGCAGATTAGAAAGGGTAGTGAGTAGTGGGATGAAGAAGTAAGATTATTTGTGAAAGAGAAGAGAGAGGCATTTGGACGATTTTTGCAGGGAAATGATGCAAATGAGTGGGAGATGTATAAAAGAAAGAGGCAGGAGGTCAAGAGAAAGGTGCAAGAGGTGAAAAAGAGGGCAAATGAGAGTTGAGGTGAGAGAGTATCATCAAATTTTAGGGAGAATAAAAAGATGTTTTGGAAGGAGGTAAATAAAGTGCGTAAGACAAAGGAACAAATAGGAACTTCAGTGAAGGGGGCAACTAGGGAGGTGATAACAAGTAGTGGTGATGTGAGAAGGAGATGGAGTGAGTATTTTGAAGGTTTGTTGAATGTGTTTGATGACAGAGTGGCAGATATAGGGTGTTTTGGTCGAGGTGGTGTGCAAAGAGGTAGTAAATGCTTTGTGAAAGATGAAAGCCGGCTAGGCAGCAGGTTTGGATGGTATTGCAGTGGAATTTGTTAAAAAAGGGGGGTGACTGTATTGTTGACTAGTATGTAAGGTTATTTAATGTATGTATGACTCATGGTGAGATACCTGAGGATTGGCGGAATGCTTGAATAGTGCCATTGTACAAAGGCAAAGAGGATAAAAGTGAGTGCTCAAATTACAAAGGTATAAGTTTGTTGAGTATTCCTGAGAAATCATGTGGGAGGGTATTGATTGAGAGGGTGAAGGCATATACAGAGCATCAGATTGGGGAAGAGCAGTTGGTTTTAGAAGTGGTATAGGATGTGTGGATCAGGTGATTGCTTTGAAGAATGTATGTGAGAAATACTTAGAAAAGCAAATGGATTTGTATATGGCATTTTTGGATCTAGAGAAGGCATATGATAGAGTTGATAGAGATGCTCTGTGGAATGTATTCAGAATATATAGCGTGGGAGGCAAGTTGTTAGAAGCAGTGAAAAGTTTTTATCGAGGATGTAAGGCATGTGTACGTGTAGGAAGAGAGGAAAGTGATTGGTTCTCAGTGAATATAGGTTTGCGGCAGGGGTGTGTGATGTCTCCATGGTTGTTTAATTTGTTTATGGATGGGGTTGTTAGGGAGGTGCATGGAAGGGTTTTGGAAAGAGGGGCAAGTATGCAGTCTGTTGGGGATGAGGGAGCTTGGGAAGTGAGTCAGTTGTTGTTCGCTGATGATACAGCGCTGGTGGCTGATTCATGTGAGAAACTGCAGAAGCTGGTTACTGAGTTTGGTAAAGTGTGTGAGAGAATAAAGCTGAGAGTAAATGCGAATAAGACCAAGTTTATCAGGTACAGTAGGGTTGAGGGACAGGTCAACTGGGAGGTAAGTTTGAATGGAGAAAAACTGGAGGAAGTGAAGTGTTTTAGATATCTTGGAGTGGATTTGGCAGCGGATGGAACCATGGAAGTGGAAGTGAATCACAGGGTGGTGGAGGGAGCGAAAGTTCTGGGAGCGTTGAAGAATGTGTGGAAGTCGAGAACATTATCTCGGAAAGCAAAAATGGGTATGTTTGAAGGAATAGTGGTTCCAACAATGTTTTATGGTTGCGAGGCGTTTCCTATAGATAGAATTGTGCGGAGGAGGGTGATGGTGCTGGAAATGAGATGTTTGAGGACAATATGTGGTGTGAACTGGTTTGATCGGGTAAGTAATAATAGGATAAAAGAGATGTGTGGTAATAAAAAGAGTTTGGTTGAAAGAGCAGAAGAGGGTGTTTTGAAATGGTTTGGTCACATGGAGAGAATGAGTGAGGAAAGATTGACCAAGAGGATATAAGTGTCAGAGGTGGAGGGAACGAGAAGTGGGAGACCAAATTGGAGGTGGAAAGATGGAGTGAAAAAGATTTTGAGTGATCAGGGCCTGAACATGCAGGTGGGTGAAAGGCGTGCAAGGAATAGAGCGAATTGGAACGATGTAGTATACCGGGGTCGACGTGCTGTCAGTGCATTGAACCAGGGCATATGAAGCGTCTGGGGTAAAGAATGGAAAGTTCTGTGGGGCCTGGCATACATGAGGGGGAGGGGGTTGTTATTTCATATGTGGCGAGGTGCGATGGGAATGAATAAAGGCAGACTATGAATTATGTACATGTGTATATATATATATATATATATTTTTCTTTTTTTTTCATACTATTCGCCATTTTCCGCGATAGCGAGGTAGCGTTAAGAACAGAGGACTGGGCCTTTGAGGGAATATCCTCACCTGGCCCTCTTCTCTGTTCCTTCTTTTGGAAAAAAAAAAAAAGAAAAAAGAAAGAAAACGAGAGGGGAGGATTTCCAGCCCCCCGCTCCCTTCCCTTTTAGTCGCCTTCTACGACACGCAGGGAATACGTGGGAAGTATTCTTTCTCCCCTATCCCCAGGGAATATATATATATATATATATATATATATATATATATATATATATATATATATATATATATATATATATATATATATATTTTTTTTTTTTTTTTTTTATACTTTGTCGCTGTCTCCCGCGTTTGCGAGGTAGCGCAAGGAAACAGACGAAAGAAATGGCCTAACCCCCCCCCCCATACACATGTATGTACACACGCAAGGAATCTTTATCTAGTTGTTTATTAGACAGGTTTACCTCAAAAGATAGGTTTGTGTTCTTGGTCCAGTCGCTGTTTTCAATAAGATGGTCCAACTTACGGTTTAGTGACACTTGTAGCCTATTGCGTTCTTTTCTTAATTCATCATAGCAATAGTCAAACATCCGGTTCTTCCAGTGTGTCGATATTGTCATTTGAATGGCACATTTCTTCTCTCTTGAAATGCGAAAAGCCTCCTCCATTTCAAGTTTCTTTAATTCAATATTTTTCTTTAAGATGATATTTCGAAATTGGTCAAATGGTCGACCAGCCAGCTACAACAAACGTTGAGGTAGGACAGATCTTGGCATCACTTGTTCATCAAGGCTTCGTCTCTTCTATGTATATTAACTGACTGTTATATTCCTCTCTTGTGTCTCCCCTGATGATGTGATTATTACACGAAAGTGCACTGGGGAACTTTTCGTGTTTCATTTTCTCCGTGGACTCATAGGAATATCTTGATCACGCGCAAAATTGTGATCCTTTCCAACGTGGATTCCACACGGCTCTTCTATTACTTCTCTACAAGCTGTCCTGGACTTTCTCCTTTCGTTACTGCTTTCTCCAAATCGCTAATCAAGGCTCACCAACTGAAGTTACGATCTGAATTCCTTAGGAAATTCAAATCGTACATACATATATCTATGTACATACACGTCCACACACGCAAATATACATACCTATACATCTCAACATATACATATATATATACACACACAGACATATACATATATACACATGTACATAATTCATACTGTCTACCTTTATTCAATTTCCATTGCCACCTCGCCACACAGGCAGTAACAACCCCCTCTCCCTCATGTGTGCGAGGTAGCGCTAGGACAAGACAACAAAGGCCAAATTCGTTCACACTCAGTCTCTAGCTGTCATGTAATAATGCACCGAAACCACAGCTCCCTTTCCATATCCAGGCCCCAAAGAACTTTGCATTCTTTACCCCAGACGTTTCACATGCCCTGGCTCAATCCATTGATAGCACGTCGACCCCGGTATACCAAATCCTTCCAGTACACTCTATTCCTTGCACGCCTTTCACCCTCCTGCATGTTTAGGCCCCGATCACTTAAAATCTTTTTCACTCCATCTTTCCACCTCCATTTTGGTCTCCCACTTCTCCTCGTTCCCTCCACCTCTGACACATATATCCTCTTGGTCAATCTTTCCTCACTCATTCTCTCCATGTGACCAAACCATTTCAAAACACCCTCTTCTGCTCTCTTAACCACACTCTTTTTATCACCACACATCTCTCTTACCCTATTATTACTCACTCGATCAAACCACCTCACACCACATATTGTCCTCAAACATCTCATTTCCAGCACATCCACCCTCCTCCGCACAGCTCTATCCATAGCCCACGTCTCGGAACCATATAACATTGTTGGAACCACCATTCCCTCAAACATACCCATTTTTGCTTTCCGAGATAATGTTCTCGACTTCCACACATTCTTTAACGCTCCCAGAATTTTCGCCCCCTCCCCCACCCTATGATTCACTTCCGCTTCCATGGTTCCATCCGCTGCTAAATCCACTTCCAGATATCAAAAATACTTCAATTGCTCCAGTTTTTCTCCATTCAAGCTTACCTCCCAATTGACTTGAACCTCAACCCTTCTGTAGCTAATAACCTTGCTGTTATTCACATTTACTCTCAGCTTTTTTCTTTCACACACTACCATACTCAGTCACCAGCTTCTGCAGTTTCTCAAATGAATCAGCCACCAGCGCTGTATCATCAGCGAACAACAACTGACTCACTTCCCAAGCTCTCTGATCCACAACAGAATGGATACATGTCCCACTTTCCAAAACTCTTGTATTCACCTCCCTAACAACCCCATCCATAAACAAATTAAAAAACCATGGAAACATCACACACCCCTGCCGCCAACCTACATTCACTGAGAACCAATCACTTTATTCTCTTCCTACACGTACACATGCCTTACATCCTCGATGAAATCTTTTCACTGCTTCCAACAACTTCCCTCCCACACCATATATTCTTAATACCTTCCACAGAATATCTCTATCAACTCTATCATATGCCTTCTCCAGATCCATAAATGCTACATACAAATCCATTTGCTTTTCTAAGTATTTCACACATACATTCTTTAAAGCAAACACCTGATCCACACATCCTTTACCACTTCTGAAACCACACTGCTCTTCCCCAATCAGATGCTCAGTACATGCCTTCACCCTCTCAATCAATACCCTCCCATATTATTTCCCAGGAATACTCAACAAACTTAAACCTCTTCAATTTGAGCACTCACTAGTATCCCTTTTGCCTTTTGTACAATGGCACTATGCAAGCATTCCGCCAATCCTCAGGCACTTCATCATGAATCATACATACATTGAATAACCTTACCAACCAGTCAACGATACAGTCACCCCCTTTTTTAACAAATTCCACCGCAATACCATCCACACCCGCTGCCTTGCCGGCTTTCATCTTCCGTAAAGCTTTTATTACCTCTTCTCTGTTTCCCAAATAATTTTCCCTAATCCTCTCACTTTGCACACCACCTCCACCAAAACACCTTATATCTGCCACTCTATCATCAAACGCATTCAACAAACCTTCAAAATATTCACTCCATCTCTTCACATCACCACTACTTCTTATCACCTCCCCATTAGCCCCCTTCACTGAAGTTCCCATTTCTTCTCTTGTCTTACGCAATTTATTTACCTCCCTCCAGAGCATCTTTTTATTCTCCCTAAATTTTAATGATACTCTCTCACCCCAACTCTCATTTGCCATCTTTTTCACCTCTTGCACATTTCTCTTGACCTCCTACCTGTTTCTTTTATGCATCTCCCACTCATTTGCATCATTTCTCTGCAAAAATCGTCCAAATGCCTCTCTCTTCTCTTTCACTAACAATCTTACTTCTTCATCCCACCAATCACTACCCTTTCTAATTTGCACACCTCCCACTCTTTTCATGCCACAAGCATCATTTGCGCAAGCCATCACTGACTCCTTAGATACATCCCATTCCTCCGCCACTCCCCTTACGTCCTTTGTTCTCACGTTTTTCTATTCTGTACTAGGTCTCTCCTCGTACTTCCTCACACAAGTCTCCTTCCCAAGCTCACTTACTCTCGCCACTCTTTTCACCCCAACATTCTCTCTTCTTTTCTGAAAACCTCTACAAATCTTCCCCTTCGCTTCCACAAGATAATGATTAGACATCTCTCCATTTGCACCTCTCAGCATATTAACATCCAAAAGTCTCTCTTTCGCGTGCCTGCCAATTACCACGTAATCCAATAACGCTCTCTGGCTATCTCTCCTACTTACATACGTATACTTCTGTATATCTCTCTTTTTAAGCCAGATATTCCCAATCACCAGTCCTTAGCATATTAACATCCAAAAGTCTCTCTTTCGCGTGCCTGTCAATTACCACGTAATCCAATAACGCTCTCTGGCTATCTCTCCTACTTACATACGTATACTTCTGTATAGCTCTCTTTTTAAGCCAGATATTCCCAATCACCAGTCCTTTTTCAACACATAAATCTACAAGCTCTTTACCATTTCCATTTACAACACTGAACACCCCATGTACACCAATTATTCCCTCAACTGCCACATTACTCACCTCTGCATTCAAATCACCCATCACTATAACCCGGTCTCGTGCATCAAAACTACTAACACGCTCACTCGGTTGCTCCGAAAACATTTGCCTCTCATGATCTTTCTTCTCCTGCCCAGGTGCATATGCACCAATAATCACCCATCTCTCTCCATCCACTTTCAGTTTTACACATTTCAATCTAGAGTTTACTTTCTTATACGCTATCACATACTCCCACCACTCCTGTTTCAGGAGTAGTGTTACTCCTTCCCTTGCTATTGTCCTCTCACTAACCCCTGAATTTACTCCCAATACATTCCGAAACCTCTCTTCCCCTTTACCCTTGAGCTTCGTTTCACTCAGAGCCAAAACTTCCAGGTTCCTTTCCTCAAGCATAACACCTATCTCTCCTTTTTTCTCATCTTGGTGACATCCACACACACTTAGACACCCCAATCTGAGCCTTCGAGGAGGATGAGCACTCCCTGCATGACTTCATCTTCTGTTTCCCCTTTTAGAAAGTTGAAATACAAGGAGGGGAGGGTTTCCAGCCCCCCGCTCCCATCCCCTTTCGTCGCCTTTTGCGTGTGATGAAGATATTCACATGAGTCCACGGGGAAAATGAAACATGATAATTTTCCAAGTACACTTTCTTGTGATAAGCACATCATCAGGAGAGACACAAGAGAGAAATATAAGTCAGTTGATATACATCGAAGAGACGAAGGTAGGACGCCATTTGGTAAACATGTGATTGTCCAAAACATACAACGAGCGTTCATAAACTTATCATTTTACGAATTTCGATGTATAACACCTGAAATATATTTCTCTCTTTTGTCTCCGCTGATGATGTGATTATTACACGAAAATCAACTTGGGAACTTGCCGTGTTTCATTTTCCATGTGGACTCATAGGAATATCTTGATCAAAAGAAAAGGTCAAGAGAAAAGAGCAAGAGGTTAAAAAGAGGGCAAATGAGAGTTAGAGTGAAAGAGCATTGTTAAATTTAAGGGGGAATAGAAAGATGTTTTGGAAGGAGGTAGGTAAAGTGCGTAAGACAAAAGCACAAATACGAACATCGGTGAAGGGGGCTGATAGGAAGGTAATAACAAGTGGTGGTGAAGTGAGGAGATGGAGTGAATATTTTGAAGGTTTGTTGAATGTGTTTGATGATAGAGTGGCAGATATAGGGTGTTTTGGTCGAGGTGGTGTGAGAAGTCAAAGGGTCAGGAAGAATGGTTTGGTAAACAGAGAAGAGGTAGTGAAAGCTTTGCATAAGAGGAAAGCCTGAAAGGCGGCGGGTTTGGATGGTATTGCAGTAGAATTTATTAAAAAAGGGGGTGACTGTGCTGTTGACTGTTAAAGATAATCATTGTATGTATGGTTCATGGTGAAGTGCCTGAGGATCGGCGAAATGCATGCATAGTATCATTGTACAATTGTAATTAGGATAAAGGTGAGTGTTCAAATTACAGAGGCATTAATTTGTTGAGCATTCCTGGGAAAGGCATGTACAGAGCATCAGATTGGGAAAAAGCAATGCGGTTTCAGAAGTGGTAGAAGGTGTGTGGATCAGGTGTTTGCTTTGAAGAATATATGTGAGAAATACTTTCAAAAACAGATGGCTTTGTATGCAGCATTTATGAATCTTGAAAAAGCATATGATAGGTCTGATAGAGATGCTCTGTGGAAGGTTTTAAGAATATATGGCGTGGGAGGTAAGTTGTTAGAAGTGAAAGGTTTTTATCGAGAACGTAAGGCATATGTACTTGTAGGAAGAGAGGAAAGTGATTATTTCCAGTGAAAGTAGGTTTGCGGCATGGGTGCGTGATGTCTCCATGGTTGTTTAATTTGTTTATAGATGGGTTGTTTGGGAGGTGAATGCAAGAGTTTTGAAGAGAAGGGCACATATGCAGTCTGTTGTGGATGAGAGGGCTTGGGAAGTGAGTCAGTTGTTGTTCGCTGATGATGCAATGCTGGTGGCTGATTCGGGAGAGAAACTGCAGAAGCTGGTGACTAAGCTTGTTAAAGTGTGAGAAAGAAGAAAACTGAGAGTAAATGTCAATAAGAGGAAGGTAATTAAGCTCAGTAGGGTTGAGAGACAAATCAAATGGGAGGTAATTTTGACTGGGGAGAAACTGAAGGAAGTGAAGCGTTTTAGATATCTGGGAGTGAATTTAGCAGCGGATGGAACCATGGAAGTGGAAATGAGTCACAGGGTGGGGGAGAGGATGAAGGTTCTGGGAGCGTTGACTAAATGTGTTGAAGGCGAGAACGTTATCTCGGAGAGCAAAAATGGGTATGTTTGAAGGAATAGTTGTTCCAACAATCTTACATAGATGCGAGGCATGGGCTGTAGATAGGGTTGTTTCTGAGGAGGGTGGATATGTTGTAAATGAGATGTTTGAGGACAATATGTGGTGTGAGGTGGTTTGATGGAATAAGTAATGATAGGGTAAGAGAGATGTGTGGTAATAAAAAGAGTTTGGTTGAGAGAGCAGAAGAGGCTGTATTGAAATGGTTTGATCCCATAGGGAGAATGAGTGAAGAGAGGAAAAAAAGATTGACAAAGAGGATATATATGTCAGAGGTGAAGAGAACGAGAAGTGGGAGACCAAATTCGAGGTGGAAGGATGGAGTGAAAAAGATTTTGAGCGATCGGGACTTGAATATACAGGACGGTGAAGGGCGTGCAAGGAATAGAAAGAATTGGAAAGATGTGGTATATCGGGGCCAACATGCAGTCAATGGATTGAACCAGGGCATGTGAAGCGTCTGGGATAAACCATGGAAAGTTTTGTGGGGCCTGGATGTGGAAAGGGAGTTGTGGTTTCGGTGCATTACAAATGGGAGCGACAGACTGCATGTGAACGAATGTGGCCTTTGTTGTCTTTTCCTAGCGCTACCTCGCGCGTGCGCGGGGGGAGATGGTTGCCATTTCATGTGTGGCGGGATGGCAACGGATTTGGATGAAGGCAGCAAGTATGAATATGTATATATTTTCATATGTATATGTCTATATGTATACGTTGAAATGTATAGGTATGTATACGTGCATGTGTGAGCGTTTATGTATATGCAGGTGTGTGTGGGTGGGATGGACCATTCTTTCGTCTATTTCCTTGCGCTACCTCGCTAACGCGGGAGACAGCGAGAAAGTATAATAAAAAATTAAGTGCGTAAGACAAGAGAACAAAAGGGAACATCGGTGAAGGGGGCTAATGGGAACGTGAAAACAAGTAGTGGCAATGTGAGAAGGAGATGGAGTGAGTATCTTGAAGGTTTGTTGAATGTGGTAGATGATAGAGTGGCAGATATAAGATGTTTTGGTCGAGGTGGTGTGCGAAGTGAGAGGGTTATGAAGAATAATTTGGTAAACAGAGAAGAGGTAATTAAAGTTTTGCGAAAGATGAAAGCCGGTAAGGCAGAGGGTTTGGATGGTATTGCAGTGGATTTATTAAAAGAGGGCGTGACTGTTGTTGACTGATTGGTAAGGATATTCTATGTATATATGACTCATGGTGAGGTGCCTGAGAATTGGAGGAATGCATGCATAGTGCTATTGTATAAAGGCAAAGGGGATAAAGATGAGTGCTCAAATTACAGAGGTATCAGTTTGTTGAGTATTCCTGGGAAATTATATGGGAGGGTATTGATTGAGAGGGTGATAGCAAGTACAGAGCATCAGATTGGGGAAAAGCAGTGTGGTTTCAGAAGTGGTAGAGGATATGTGGATCAGGTGCTTGTTTGAAGAATGTGTGTGAGAAATACTTAGAAAAGCAAATGGATTTGTATGTAGCATTTATGGATGTGGAGAAGGCATATAATAGAGTTTGTAGGAATGCTCTGTGGAGGGATT
>NC_092233.1:38670149-38681734 GCF_036320965.1 Panulirus ornatus
TCCCTTTTCTCCTCGTTCCCTCCACCTCCGACACATATATCCTCTTGGTCAATCTTTCCTCACTCATTCTCTCCATGTGACCAAACCATTTCAAAACACCCTCTTCTGCTCTCTCAACCACGCTCTTTTTATTTCCACACATCTCTCTTACCCTTACGTTACTTACTCGATCAAACCACCTCACACCACACATTGTCCTAAAACATCTCATTTCCAGCACATCCATCCTCCTACGCACAACTCTATCCAGAGTCCACGGCTCGCAACCATACAACATTGTTGGAACCACTATTCCTTCAAACATAACCATTTTTGCTTTCCGAGATAATGTTCTCGACTTCCACACATTCTTCAAGGCTCCCAGAATTTTCGCCCCCTCCCCCACCCTATGATCCACTTCCGCTTCCATGGTTCCATCCGCTGCCAGATCCACTCCCAGATATCTAAAACACTTCACTTCCTCCAGTTTTTCTCCATTCAAACTCACCTCCCAATTGAATTGACCCTCAACCCTACTGTACCTAATAACCTTGCTCTTATTCACATTTACTCTTAACTTTCTTCTTTCACACACTTTACCAAACTCAGTCACCAGCTTCTGCAGTTTCTCACATGAATCAGCCACTAGCGCTGTATCATCAGCGAACAACAACTGACTCACTTCCTAAGCTCTCTCATCCCCAACAGACTTCATACTTGCCCCTCTTTCCAAAACTCTTGCATTCACCTCCCTAACAACCCCATCCATAAACAAATTAAACAACCATGGAGACATCACACATCCCTGCCGCAAACCTACATTCACTGAGAACCAATCACTTTCCTCTCTTCCTACACGTACACATGCCTTACATCCTCGATAAAAACTTTTCACTGCTTCTAACAACTTGCCTCCCACACCATATATTCTTAATACCTTCCACAGAGCATCTCTATCAACTCTATGATATGCCTTCTCCAGATCCATAAATGCTACATACAAATCCATTTGCTTTTCTAAGTATTTCTCACATACATTCTTCAAAGCAAACACCTGATCCACACATCCTCTACCACTTCTGAAACCACACTGCTCTTCCCCAATCTGATGCTCTGTACATGCCTTCACCCTCTCAAGCAATACCCTCCCATATAATTTGCAAGGAATACTCAACAAACTTATACCTCTATAATTTGAGCACTCACTCTTATCCCCTATAACCTTTGTACAATGGCACTATGCACGCATTCCGCCAATCCTCAGGCACCTCACCATGAGTCATACACACATTAAATAACCTTACCAACCAGTCAACAATATATATATATATATATATATATATATATATATATATATATATATATATATATATATATATATATATATATATATATATATATATATATATATATATATATATATATATATATATATATATATATATATATATATATATATATATATATGTATATATATATATATATATATATATACAGAGCATCAGATTGGGGAAGAGTAGTGTGGTTTCAGAAGTGGTAGAGGATGTGTGGATCAGGTGTTTGCTTTGAAGAATGTATGTGAGAAATACTTAGAAAAGCAAATGGATTTGTATGTAGCATTTATGGATCTGGAGAAGGCATAGCATAGAGTTGATAGAGATGCTCTGTGGAAGGTATTAAGAATATATGGTGTGGGAGGAAAGTTGTTAGAAGAGGTGAAAAGTTTTTATCGAGGATGTAAGGCATGTGTACATGTAGGAAGAGAGGAAAGTGATTGGTTCTCAGTGAATGTAGGTTTGCGGCAGGGGTGTGTGATGTCTCCATGGTTGTTTAATTTGTTTATGGATGGGGTTGTTAGGGAGGTAAATGCAAGAGTTTTGGAAAGAGGGGCAAGTATGAAGTCTGTTGGGGATGAGAGAGCTTGGGAAGTGAGTCAGTTGTTGTTCGCTGATGATACAGCGCTGGTGGCTGATTCATGTGAGAAACTGCAGAAGCTGGTGACTGAGTTTGGTAAAGTGTGTGGAAGAAGAAAGTTAAGAGTAAATGTGAATAAGAGCAAGGTTATTAGGTACAGTAGGGTTGAGGGTCAAGTCAATTGGGAGGTGAGTTTGAATGGAGAAAAACTGGAGGAAGTGAAGTGTTTTAGATATCTGGGAGTGGATCTGGCAGCTGATGGAACCATGGAAGCGGAAGTGGATCATAGGGTGGGGGAGGGGGCGAAAATTCTGGGTGCCTTGAAGAATGTGTGGAAGTCGAGAACATTATCTCGGAAAGCAAAACTGGGTATGTTTGAAGGAATAGTGGTTCCAACAATGTTGTATGGTTGCGAGGCGTGGGCTATGGATAGAGTTGTGCGCAGGAGGATGGATGTGCTGGAAATGAGATGTTTGAGGACAATGTGTGGTGTGAGGTGGTTTGATCGAGTGAGTAACGTAAGGGTAAGAGAGATGTGTGGAAATAAAAAGAGCGTGGTTGAGAGAGCAGAAGAGAGTGTTTTGAAGTGGTTTGGGCACATGGAGAGAATGAGTGAGGAAAGATTGACCAAGAGGATATATGTGTCGGAGGTGGAGGGAACGAGGAGAAGAGGGAGACCAAATTGGAGGTGGAAAGATGGAGTGAAAAAGATTCTGTGTGATCGGGGCCTGAACATGCAGGAGGGTGAAAGGAGGGCAAGGAATACAGTGAATTGGAGCGATGTGGTATACCGGGGTTGACGTGCTGTCAGTGGATTGGATCAAGGCATGTGAAGCGTCTGGGGTAAACCATGGAAAGCTGTGCAGGTATGTATATTTGCGTGTGTGTGGACGTATGTATATACATGTGTATGGGGGGGGTTGGGCCATTTCTTTCGTCTGTTTCCTTGCGCTACCTC
Organism: Panulirus ornatus; assembly: GCF_036320965.1. Taxonomy (NCBI): domain Eukaryota; kingdom Metazoa; phylum Arthropoda; class Malacostraca; order Decapoda; family Palinuridae; genus Panulirus; species Panulirus ornatus. Next base: position 38,673,001 of record NC_092233.1, read on the forward strand.
GCAAACGCGGGAGACAGCGACAAAGTATAAAAAAAAAAAAAATACATATTTTTTTTTTGCTGTGTATATATATATATATATGTATATATATATATATATATATATATATATATATATATATATATATATATATATATATATATATATATATATATATTTCAAGCTAGAAGTTTCAGTTTTCTAAATTGTTTCTTACATTTTTCATATGTATATATATGTATGTGTGTGTGTGTGTATATGTGCGTATGTATGTGTATGTGTGTGTATGTGTATATGTATATATATATATGTATATTATCCCTGGGGATAGGGGTGAAAGAATACTTCCCACGTATTCCTCGCGTGTCGTAGAAAGCGACTAGAGGGGACGGGAGCGGGGGGCCAGAAATCCTCCTCTCCTTGTCTTAACTTTCTAAAATGGGAAACAGAAGAAGGAGTCACGCGGGGAGTGCTCATCCTCCTCGAAGGCTCAGAGTGGGGTGCCTAAATGTGTGTGGATGTAACCAAGATGTGAAAAAAGGAGAGATAGGTAGTATGTTTGAGGAAAGGAACCTGGATGTTTTGGCTCTGAGTGAAACGAAGCTAAAGGGTAAAGGGGAAGAGTGGTTTGGGAATGTCTGGGGAGTAAAGTCAGGGGTTAGTGAGAGGACAAGAGCAAGGGAAGGAGTAGCAATACTCCTGAAACAGGAGTTGTGGGAGTATGTGATAGAGTGTAAGAAAGTAAATTCTCGATTAATATGGGTAAAACTGAAAGTTGATGGAGAGAGGTGGGTGATTATTGGTGCTTATGCACCTGGGCATGAGAAGAAAGATCAAGAGAGGCAAGTGTTTTGGGAGCAGCTGAATGAGTGTGTTAGTGGTTTTGATGCACGAGACCGGGTTATAGTGATGGGTGATTTGAATGCAAAGGTGAGTAATGTGGCAGTTGAGGGAATAATTGGTATACATGGGGTGTTCAGTGTTGTAAATGGAAATGGTGAAGAGCTTGTAGATTTATGTGCTGAAAAAGGACTGATGATTGGGAATACCTGGTTTAAAAAGCGAGATATACATAAGTATACTTATGTAAGTAGGAGAGATGGCCAGAGAGCGTTATTGGATTACGTGTTAATTGACAGGCGTGCGAAAGAGAGACTTTTGGATGTTAATGTGCTGAGAGGTGCAACTGGAGGGATGTCTGATCATTATCTTGTGGAGGCTAAGGTGAAGATTTGTATGGGTTTTCAGAAAAGAAGAGTGAATGTTGGGGTGAAGAGGGTGGTGAGAGTAAGTGAGCTTGAGAAGGAGACCTGTGTGAGGAAGTACCAGGAGAGACTGAGTACAGAATGGAAAAAGGTGAGAACAATGGAAGTAAGGGGAGTGGGGGAGGAATGGGATGTATTTAGGGAATCAGTGATGGATTGCGCAAAAGATGCTTGTGGCATGAGAAGAGTGGGAGGTGGGTTGATTAGAAAGGGTAGTGAGTGGTGGGATGAAGAAGTAAGAGTATTAGTGAAAGAGAAGAGAGAGGCATTTGGACGATTTTTGCAGGGAAAAAATGCAATTGAGTGGGAGATGTATAAAAGAAAGAGACAGGAGGTCAAGAGAAAGGTGCAAGAGGTGAAAAAAAGGGCAAATGAGAAATGGGGTGAGAGAGTATCATTAAATTTTAGGGAGAATAAAAAGATGTTCTGGACGGAGGTAAATAAAGTGTGTAAGACAAGGGAGCAAATGGGAACTTCAGTGAAGGGCGCAAATGGGGAGGTGATAACAAGTAGTGGTGATGTGAGAAGGAGATGGAGTGAGTATTTCGAAGGTTTGTTGAATGTGTTTGATGATAGAGTGGCAGATATAGGGTGTTTTGGTCGAGGTGGTGTGCAAAGTGAGAGGGTTAGGGAAAAAGATTTGGTAAACAGAGAAGAGGTAGTGAAAGCTTTGCGGAAGATGAAAGCCGGCAAGGCAGCAGGTTTGGATGGTATTGCAGTGGAATTTATTAAAAAAGGGGGTGACTGTATTGTTGACTGGTTGGTAAGGTTATTTAATGTATGTATGACTCATGGTGAGGTGCCTGAGGATTGGCGGAATGCGTGCATAGTGCCATTGTACAAAGGCAAAGGGGATAAGAGTGAGTGCTCAAATTACAGAGGTATAAGTTTGTTGAGTATTCCAGGTAAATTATATGGGAGGGTATTAATTGAAAGGGTGAAGGCATGTACAGAGCATCAGATTGGGGAAGAGCAGTGTGGTTTCAGAAGTGGTAGAGGATGTGTGGATCAGGTGTTTGCTTTGAAGAATGTATGTGAGAAATACTTAGAAAAGCAAATGGATTTGTATGTAGCATTTATGGATCTGGAGAAGGCATATGATAGAGTTGATAGAGATGCTCTGTGGAAGGTATTAAGAATATATGGTGTGGGTGGCAAGTTGTTAGAAGCAGTGAAAAGTTTTTATCGAGGATGTAAGGCATGTGTACGTGTAGGAAGAGAGGAAAGTGATTGGTTCTCAGTGAATGTAGGTTTGCGGCAGGGGTGTGTGATGTCTCCATGGTTGTTTAATTTGTTTATGGATGGGGTTGTTAGGGAGGTAAATGCAAGAGTTTTGGAAAGAGGGGCAAGTATGAAGTCTGTTGGGGATGAGAGAGCTTGGGAAGTGAGTCAGTTGTTTTTCGCTGATGACACAGCGCTGGTGGCTGATTCATGTGTGAAACTGCAGAAGCTAGTGACTGAGTTTGGTAAAGTGTGTGGAAGAAGAAAGTTAAGAGTAAATGTGAATAAGAGCAAGGTTATTAGGTACAGTAGGGTTGAGGGTCAAGTCAATTGGGAGGTGAGTTTGAATGGAGAAAAACTGGAGGAAGTGAAATGTTTTAGATATCTGGGAGTGGATCTGGCAGCGGATGGAACCATGGAAGCGGAAGTGGATCATAGGGTGGGGGAGGGGGCGAAAATTCTGGGGGCCTTGAAGAATGTGTGGAAGTCGAGAACATTATCTCGGAAAGCAAAACTGGGTATGTTTGAAGGAATAGTGGTTCCAACAATATTGTATGGTTGCGAGGCGTGGGCTATGGATGGAGTTGTGCGCAGGAGGATGGATGTGCTGGAAATGAGATGTTTGAGGACAATGTGTGGTGTGAGGTGGTTTGATCGAGTGAGTAACGTAAGGGTAAGAGAGATGTTTGGAAATAAAAAGAGCGTGGTTGAGAGAGCAGAAGAGGGTGTTTTGAAGTGGTTTGGGCACATGGAGAGGATGACTGAGGAAAGATTGACCAAGAGGATATATGTGTCGGAGGTGGAGGGAACAAGGAGAAGAGGGAGACCAAATTGGAGGTGGAAAGATGGAGTGAAAAAGATTTTGTGTGATCGGGGCCTGAACATGCAGGAGGGTGAAAGGAGGGCAAGGAATAGAGTGAATTGGATCGATGTGGTATACCGGGATTGACGTGCTGTCAGTGGATTGAATCAAGGCATGTGAAGCGTCTGGGGTAACCCATGGAAAGCTGTGTAGGTATGTATATTTGCGTGTGTGGACGTATGTATATACATGTGTATGGGGGGGGGGGGGGGTTGGGCCATTTCTTTCGTCTGTTTCCTTGCGCTACCTCGCAAACGCGGGAGACAGCGACAAAGTATAAAAAAGAAAAAAAAAAAAAAAAAAAAATATATATATATATATATATATATATATATATATATATATATATATATATATATATATATATATATATATATATATATATGTATATATACACTATCCGTGAGGATAGGGGAGAGAGAGTACTTCCCACGCATTCCTCATGTGTCTTGGAAGGCGACTAAAGGGGACAAAGCAGGGGGCTGGAAACCCTCCCCTCCTTGTATTTTAACTTTCTAAAAGGGGAAACAGAAGATGGAGTCACGCAGGGATTGCTCATCCTCCTCGAAGGCTCAGATTGGGGTGTCTAAATGTGTGTGGATGTAACCAAGATAAGAAAAAAGGAGAGATTGGTAATATGTTTGAAAAAAGGAACCTGGATGTTTTGGTTCTGAGTGATACGAAGCTCAAGGGTAAAGGTGAAGAGCGGTTTGGGAATGTCTTGGGAGTGAAGTCAGGGGTTAGTGAGAGGACAAGAGCAAGGGAAGGAGTAGCACTACTCCTGAAACAGGAGTGGTGGGAGTATATGATAGAGTGTAAGAAAATAAACTCTAGATTGATATGGGTAAAACTGAATGTGGATGGAGAGAGATGGATGATTATTGGTGCATATGCACCTGGGCAGGAGAAAAAAGATCATGAGAGGCAAGTGTTTTGGGAGCAACTGAGTGAGTGTATTAGTAGTTTTGATGCACGAGACCGGGTTACAGTGATAGGTGTTTTGAATACAAAGGTGAGTAATGTGGCAGTTGAGGGAATAATTGGTGTACATAGAGTGTTCAGTGTTATAAATGGAAATGGTGAACAGCTTGTAGATTTATGTGCTGAAAAAGGACTGGTGATTGGGAATACCTGGTTTAAGAAGAGAGATATACAAAAGTATACGCATGTAAGTAGGAGAGATGGCCAGCGCATGTAAGTATGAGAGATGGCCAGAGAGCGTTATTGGATCACGTGGTAATTGACAGGCGCGCGAAAAAGAGACTTTTGGATGTTAATGTGCTGAGAGGTATAACTGGAGGGATGTTTGATCATTATCTTGTGGTGGCGAATGTGAAGATTTTTCAGAGGTTTTCAGAAAAGAAGAGAGAATGTTGTGGTGAAGAGAATGGTGAGAGTAAATGAACTTGGGAAGGAGACTTGAGTGAGGAAGTACCAGGAGAGACTGAAAAGAGAATGGAAAAAAGTGAGAACAAAGGACGTAAGGGGAGTGGGGGAGAAATGGGATGTATTTAGAGAAGCAGTGATGGCTTGTGCAAAATATGCTTGTGGCATGAGAAGGGTGTTAGGTGGACAGATTTGAAAGGGTAGTGAGTGGTGGGATGAAGAAGTAAGATTATTAGTAAAAGAGAAGAGAGAGGCATTTGGACGATTTTTGCAAGGAAATAATGCAAATGAGTGGGGGATGTATAAAAGAAAGAGGCAGGAGGTCAAGAGAAAGGTGCAAGAGGCGTAAAAGAGGGCAAATGAAAGTTGGGGTGAGAGAGTATCATTAGATTTTAGGGAGAATAAAAAGATATTTTGGAAAGAGGCAAATAAAGTGCGTAAGGCAAAGGAACAAATGGGGACATCAGTGAAGGGGGCAAATGGGGAGGTGATAACAAGTAATGGTGATGTGAGAAGATGGAGGGAGTCTTTTGAATGTTTGTTGAATGTGTTTGATGATAGATATAGATATAGGGTGTGTTGGTCGAGGTGTGCAATGTGAGAGGGCTAGGGAGAATGATTTAGTAAACAGGGAAGAGGTAGTAAAAGCTTTGCGGAAGATGAAAGCCGGGAAGGCAGCGGGTTTGAATGGCATTGCAGTGAAATGTAGCAAAAAGGGGGTGACTGTACTGTTGACTGGTTGGTAAGGTTATTCAATATATTTATGACTCATGCTGTGGTGCCTGAGGACTGGCGGAATGCTTGCATAGTGCCACTGTACAAAGGCAAAGGGGATAAGAGTGAGTGCTCAAATTATAGAGGTATAAGTTTGTTGAGTATTCCTGGGAAATTATATGGGAGGGTATTGATTGAGAGGGTGAAGGCATGTACAGAGCATCAGATTGAAGAAGAGCAGTGTGGTTTCAGAAGTGGTAGAGGATGTGTGGATCACGTGTTTGCTTTGAAAAATGTATTTGAGAAGTACTTAGAAAAGCAAATGGATTTGCATGTAGCATTCATGGATATGGAGAAGGCATATGATAGAGTTGATAGAGATGCTCTTTGGAAGGTATTAAGAATATATGGTGTGGGAGGCAAGTTGTTAGAAGCAGTGAAAAGTTTTTATCGAGGATGTAAGGCATGTGTACGTGTAGGAAGAGAGGAAAGTGATTGTTTCTCGGTGAATGTTGTTCTGCGGCAGTGGTGGGTGATGTCTCAATGGTTGTTTAATTTTTTTATGGATGGGGTTGCTGGGAGGTGAATGCAAGATTTTTGGAAAGAGGGACATGTATGGGGTCTGTTGTGGATGAGAGAACTTGGGAAGTGAGTCACTTGTTGTTCGCTGATGATACAGAAGCTGGTGTCTGATTCGTGTGAGAAACTGCAGAAGATGGTGACTGAGTTTGGTAAAGTGTGTGAAAGAAGAAAGCTGAGAGTAAATGTGAATAAGAGCAAGGTAATTAGGTACAGTATGGTTGAGGGACAAGTCAACTGGGAGGTTAGTTTGAATGGAGAAAGACTGGAGGAAGTGAAGTGTTTTAGATATCTGGGAGTGGATTTGGCAGCGGACAGAACCATGGAGGCGGAAGTCAATTATATGGTGGGGGAGTGGGCGAAAGTTCTGGGAGCGTTGAAAAATGAATGGAAGTCGAGAACGCTATCTTGGAAAGCAAAAATCGGTATGTCCGAAGGGATAGTGGTTCCAACAATATTATGTGTTGCGAGGCGTGGTCTATAGATAAGAGTTGTGCGGAGTAGGGTGGATGTGCAGTAAATGAGATGCTTGAGGACAATATGTGGTGTGAGGTGGTTTGATCGAGTAAGTAATGAAAGGGTAAGAGAGATGTGTTGTGGTAAAAAGAGTGTGGTTGAGAGAGCAGAAGAAGGTGTTTTGAAATGGTTTGGTCACATGGAGAGAATGAGTGAGAAAAGATTGATAAAGAGGATATATGTATCAGAAGTGGAGGGAACGAGAAGTGGGAGACCAAATTGGAGGTGGAAAGACGGAGTGAAATTATTTTGAGTGATCGGGGCCTGAACATGCAGGAGGGTGAAAGGTTTGCAATAAATAGAGTGAATTGGAACGATGTGGTGTACCGGAGTGGACGTGCTGTCAATGGATTGAACCAGGGCATGTGAAACGTCTGGTATAAACCATGGAAAGTTTTGTGGGGCCTGGATGTGGAAAGGGAGCTGTGTTTTTCGGTGCATTATACATGACGGCTAGAGATTGAGTGTGAACCAATTTGGTCTTTGTTGTGTTTTCCTAGCGTTACCTCGCGCACATGCGGGGGGAGGGGATTTTCATTTTCATGTGTGGCGGGTTGGCGACGGGAATGAATAAGGGCAGACAGGATGAATTATGTACATGTGTATGTATGTTTATGTCTCTGTGTGTATATATATATATATACGTTGAGATGTATAGATATGTATATGTGCTGTGTGTGGACGTGTAACTATATACGTGTGTATGTGGGTGAGTTGGGCCATTTTTTTCTGTTTGCTTGCGCTACCTCGCTAACGCGAGAGACAGCGACAAAGTATAAGAAATAATTATACGATAAATATTAATATATATATATATACAAGGGAGGTTGGGGAAGGAATGGGGTGTATTTAGGGAAATAGTGATGGCTTGTGCAAAAGATGATTGTGGCATGAGAATCGTGGGAGGTGGGCAGATTAGAAAGGGCAGTGAGTGGTGGGATGAAGAAGTAAGATTATTAGAGAAAGCCAAGAGTGAGGCATTTGGACTATTTTTGCAGGGAAATAATGCAAATGACTGGGAGATGAAATGTATAAAAGAAAGAGGCAGGAGGTCAAGAGAAAGGTGCAAGAGGTGAAAAAGAGGGTAAACGAGAGTTGCGGTGAGAGAGTATCATTAAATTTTAGGGAGAATAAAAAGATTTGTGGAAGGAAATAAATAATGTGCGTAAGACAAGGGAACAAATAGAAACATCAGTGAAGGGGGCAAATGGGGAGGTGATAACAAATAGTGGTGATGTGAGTAGGAGATGGAGTGAGTATTTTGAAGGTTTGTTGAATGTGTTTGATTATAGAGTGGCAGATATAGGTTGTTTTGGTCGAGGTGGTGTCCAAAGTGAGTGCGTTAGGGAGAATGATTTGGTAAACAGAGAAGAGGTAGTAAAAGCTTTGCGGAAGATGAAAGCTGGTAAGGCAGCGGGTTTTGATGGTACTGCAGTGGAATTTATTAAAAAAGGGGGTGACTGTATTGTTGACTGGCTGGTAAGGTTATTTAATGTATGTATGACTCATGGTGAAGTGCCTGAAGATTGGCGGAATGCTTGCATAGTGCCATTGTACAAAGGCAAAGGGGATATAAGTGAGTGCTCAAATTACAGGGGTTTAAGTTTGTTAAGTATTCCTGGTAAATTATATGGGAGGGTATTGATTGAGAGGGTGATGGCATGCACAGAGCATCAGATTTGTGAAGAGCAGTGTGGTTTCAGAAGTGGTAGAGGATGTGTGGATCAGGTGTTTGCTTTGATGAATGTATGTGAGAAATACTTAGAAAAGCAAATGGATTTGTATGTAGCATTTATTGATCTGGAGAAGGCATATGATAGAGTTGATAGAGATGCTCTGTGGAGCGTATTAAAAATGCATGGTGTGGGAGGCAAGTTGTTAGAAGCAGTGAAAAGTTTTTATCGAGGATGTAAAGCATGTGTACGTGTAGGAAGAGAGGAGAGTGATTGGTTTTCAGGGAATGTTGGTTTGCGGCACTGATGGTAGTTTAATTTTTTCATGGATGGGGTTGTTAGGGAGGTGAATGCAAGAGTTTTGGAAAGAGGGGCAAGTATGCAGTCTGTTTTGGATGAGAGAGCTTGGGAAGTGAATCAGTTGTTGTTCGCTGATGATCCAGCGCTGGTGGTCGATTCGGGTGAGAAATTGCAGAAGCTGGTGACTGCGTTTGGAAACGCTTGTGAAAGAAGAAAGCTGAGAGTAAATGTGAATAAGA